>NW_026266577.1:0-115847 GCF_025860055.1 Xyrauchen texanus | reverse complement strand
ATGGTCACTTGAAACTACCCCAACAAATAGCACTTACCACATACTGATACAAGTCAGTGCTATTGTGGAGGTACTGGTAAAGATGGTTGTGGCATCTGAAAATCTTCTCAATCTTTATCTCCAAAATGCAGTAGCAGTCGATTACATCAATTGCAAAAACAGCCAAGAAGAAGATGTTCCTTCCTGTTCCACAGAGCTTGTCTGTTGAAAAAAACGCAATTCCTCACCTTTTAAATGTGCATGTGTCCCCTGCTGGGGCCATTCAGATTCACATTTACCTAGAAGCCCATCAAGCTTTGATTGCTCTGTTAATACCTTATAAACGTCAGAGCCATTTTGTACTTGAGAGAAACTTTCACACATTTAAAGAACATCATGCAATCAAAACTCTTCTTCCCTGTTTTAAATTATGAATAAGTGATGGTATTTGATTTAAAAATGTTTTACCAAACTATGACATGTAGATAAAATGTCTAGGCATTGCAGCACCCACTAGTGTCTGGAATGAGTATACAGCTGTTTTAAAACAAGTAGAATAATCACTTCATGAGCATAAACCAAAAAGACTGCCCCCAAGAGAAGCACATTTTATCAAAAATAATTGAGTGGACCTCTCATTCGTCATCCAGAGGGTGCAATTTAAATCAAATGATGTGGAAGCCAAGGAGTCAGTCAGTTAATATATACCCCAACTTGATAGCACTTTCTACTTTGGTTTTAAAGAAAGATTCTAAAGTTGGAGTAGATATCAGCATGTTCTCATTCAAAAGAGCATGGAAAGATATACATTTTCATTGAAGAATGGAAGTTTGAGCTTTGCTAGTTGTTCAACAAACATTTAAGAATACCCCAAAGAGAAGCACTTAGGAAAATATCACCATTCAATGCTTCAATTTAAAGTAGTCTTACTGTGTTGTACCCTGTGAATAAAGGAGATTTGAGTGTAGTTCTCATTTTAGAGTTCCAGTAGATACTATTCTCCTGCTGCAATGGTCACTTGAAACTACCTCAACAAATAGCACTTACCACATACTGATACAAGTCAGTGCTATTGTGGAGGTACTGGTAAAGATAGTTGTGGCATCTGAAAATCTTCTCAATCTTTATCTCCAAAATGCAATAGCAGCCGATTACATCAATTGCAAAAACAGCCAAGAAGAAGATGTTCCTTCCTGTTCCACAGAGCTTGTCTGTTTAAAAAGCACAATCCTTCACCTTTTAAATGTGCATGTGTCCCCTGCTGGGGCCATTCAGATTCACATTTACCTAAAAGCCCATCCAGCTTTGATTGCTCTGTTAATACCTTATAAACGTCAGAGCCATTTTGTACTTGAGAGAAACTTTCACACATTTAAAGAACATCATGCAATCAAAACTCTTCTTCCCTGTTTTAAATTATGAATAAGTGATGGTATTTGATTTAAAAATGTTTTACCAAACTATGACATGTAGATAAAATGTCTAGGCATTGCAGCACCCACTAGTGTCTGGAATGAGTATACAGCTGTTTTAAAACAAGTAGAATAATCACTTCATGAGCATAAACCAAAAGACTGCCCCCAAGAGAAGCTCATTTTATCAAAAATAATTGAGTGGACCTCTCATTCGTCATCCAGAGGGGTGCAATTTAAATCAAATGTTGTGGAAGCCAAGGAGTCAGTCAGTTAATATATACCCCAACTTGATAGCACTTTCTACTTTGGTTTTAAAGAAAGATACTAAAGTTGGAGTAGATATCAGCATGTTCTCATTCAAAAGAGCATGGAAAGATATACATTTTCATTGAAGAATGGAAGTTTGAGCTTTGCCAGTTGTTCAATAAGCATTTAAAAATACCCCAAAGAGAAGCACTTAGGGAAATATCACCATTCAATGCTTCAATTTAAAGTAGTCTTACTGTGTTGTATCCTGTGAATAAAGGAGATTTGAGTGTAGATCTCATTTTAAAGTTCAAGTAGATACTGTTCTCCTGCTGCAATGGTCACTTGAAACTACCCCAAAAATAGCACTTACCACATACTGATACAAGTCAGTGCTATTGTGGAGGTACTGGTAAAGATAGTTGTGGCATCTGAAAATCTTCTCAATCTTTATCTCCAAAATGCAATAGCAGCCGATTACATCAATTGCAAAAACAGCCAAGAAGAAGATGTTCCTTCCTGTTCCACAGAGCTTGTCTGTTTAAAAAGCACAATCCTTCACCTTTTAAATGTGCATGTGTCCCCTGCTGGGACCATTCAGATTCACATTTACCTAAAAGCCCATCCAGCTTTGATTGCTCTGTTAATACCTTATAAACGTCAGAGCCATTTTGTACCTGAGTGAAACTTTCACACATTTAAAGAACATCATGCAATCAAAACTCTTCTTCCCCTGTTTTAAATTATGAATAAGTGATGGTATTTGATTTAAAAATGTTTTACCAAACTATGACATGTAGGCAAAATGTCTAGGCATTGCAGCAGCCACTAGTGTCTGGAATGAGTATACAGCTGTTTTAAAACAAGTAGAATAATCACTTCATGAGCATACACCAAAAAGACTGCCCCCAAGAGAAGCACATTTTATCAAAAATATTTGAGTGGACCTCTTATTCGTCATCCAGAGGGGTGCAATTTAAATCAAATGTTGTGGAAGCCAAGGAGTCAGTCAGTTAATATATAACCCAACTTGATAGCACTTTCTACTTTGGTTTTAAAGAAAGATACTAAAGTTAGAGTAGATATCAGCGTGTTCTCATTCAAAAGAGCATGGAAAGATATACATTTTCATTGAAGAATGGAAGTTTGAGCTTTGCCAGTTGTTCAACAAACGTTTAAAAATACCCCAAAGAGAAGCACTTAGGAAAATATCACCATTCAATGCTTCAATTTAAAGTAGTCTTACTGTGTTGTACCCTGTGAATAAAGGAGATTTGAGTGTAGTTCTCATTTTAAAGTTCCAGTAGATACTATTCTCCTGCTGCAATGGTCACTTGAAACTACCTCAACAAATAGCACTTACCACATACTGATACAAGTCAGTGCTATTGTTAAGGTAATGGAAGTGATAGTTGTGGCATCTGAAAATCTTCTCAATCTTTATCTCCAAAATGCAGTAGCATCAAATTACATCACTTGCAAAAAAAGTGTAGAAGATGTTCCTTTCATTCGTCATCCAGAGGGGTGCAATTTAAATCAAATGATGTGGAAACCAAGGAGTCAGTCAGTTAATATATACCCCAACTTGATAGCACTTTCTACTTTGGTTTTAAAGAAAGATACTAAAGTTGGAGTAGATATCAGCATGTTCTCATTCAAAAGAGCATGGAAAGATATACATTTTCATTGAAGAATGGAAGTTTGAGCTTTGCCAGTTGTTCAACAAGCATTTAAAAATACCCCAAAGAGAAGCACTTAGGGAAATATCACCATTCAATGCTTCAATTTAAAGTAGTCTTACTGTGTTGTATCCTGTGAATAAAGGAGATTTGAGTGTAGATCTCATTTTAAAGTTCAAGTAGATACTGTTCTCCTGCTGCAATGGTCACTTGAAACTACCCCAAAAAATAGAACTTACCACATACTGATACAAGTCAGTGCTATTGTGGAGGTACTGGTAAAGATAGTTGTGGCATCTGAAAATCTTCTCAATCTTTATCTCCAAAATGCAATAGCAGCCGATTACATCAATTGCAAAATCAGCCAAAAAGAAGATGTTCCTTCCTGTTCCACAGAGCTTGTCTGTTTAAAAAGCACAATCCTTCACCTTTTAAATGTGCATGTGTCCCCTGCTGGGCCCATTCAGATTCACATTTACCTAAAAGCCCATCCAGCTTTGATTGCTCTGTTAATACCTTATAAACGTCAGAGCCATTTTGTACTTGAGAGAAACTTTCACACATTTAAAGAACATATGCAATCAAAACTGTTCTTCCCCTGTTTTAAATTATGAATAAGTGATGGTATTTGATTTAAAAATGTTTTACCAAACTATGACATGTAGGCAAAATGTCTAGGCATTGCAGCACCCACTAGTGTCTGGAATGAGTATACAGCTGTTTTAAAACAAGTAGAATAATCACTTCATGAGCATACACCAAAAAGACTGCCCCCAAGAGAAGCACATTTTATCAAAAATAATTGAGTGGACCTCTCATTCGTCATCCAGAGGGGTGCAATTTAAATCAAATGATGTGGAAGCCAAGGAGTCAGTCAGTTAATATATACCCCAACTTGATAGCACTTTCTACTTTGGTTTTAAAGAAAGATACTAAAGTTGGAGTAGATATCAGCGTGTTCTCATTCAAAAGAGCATGGAAAGATATACATTTTCATTGAAGAATGGAAGTTTGAGCTTTGCCAGTTGTTCAACAAACGTTTAAAAATACCCCAAAGAGAAGCACTTAGGAAAATATCACCATTCAATGCTTCAATTTAAAGTAGTCTTACTGTGTTGTACCCTGTGAATAAAGGAGATTTGAGTGTAGTTCTCATTTTAAAGTTCCAGTAGATACTATTCTCCTGCTGCAATGGTCACTTGAAACTACCTCAACAAATAGCACTTACCACATACTGATACAAGTCAGTGCTATTGTTAAGGTAATGGAAGTGATAGTTGTGGCATCTGAAAATCTTCTCAATCTTTATCTCCAAAATGCAGTAGCATCAAATTACATCACTTGCAAAAAAAGTGTAGAAGATGTTCCTTTCATTCGTCATCCAGAGGGGTGCAATTTAAATCAAATGATGTGGAAACCAAGGAGTCAGTCAGTTAATATATACCCCAACTTGATAGCACTTTCTACTTTGGTTTTAAAGAAAGATACTAAAGTTGGAGTAGATATCAGCATGTTCTCATTCAAAAGAGCATGGAAAGATATACATTTTCATTGAAGAATGGAAGTTTGAGCTTTGCCAGTTGTTCAACAAGCATTTAAAAATACCCCAAAGAGAAGCACTTAGGGAAATATCACCATTCAATGCTTCAATTTAAAGTAGTCTTACTGTGTTGTACCCTGTGAATAAAGGAGATCTGAGTGTAGATCTCATTTTAGAGTTCCAGTAGATACTATTCTCCTGCTGCAATGGTCACTTGAAACTACATCAACAAATAGCACTTACCACATACTGATACAAGTCAGTGCTATTGTTAAGGTAATGGAAGTGATAGTTGTGGCATCTGAAAATCTTCTCAATCTTTATCTCCAAAATGCAGTAGCATCAAATTACATCACTTGCAAAAAAAAGTGTAGAAGATGTTCCTTTCATTCGTCATCCAGAGGGGTGCAATTTAAATCAAATGATGTGGAAACCAAGGAGTCAGTCAGTTAATATATACCCCAACTTGATAGCACTTTCTACTTTGGTTTTAAAGAAAGATACTAAAGTTGGAGTAGATATCAGCATGTTCTCATTCAAAAGAGCATGGAAAGATATACATTTTCATTGAAGAATGGAAGTTTGAGCTTTGCCAGTTGTTCAACAAGCATTTAAAAATACCCCAAAGAGAAGCACTTAGGGAAATATCACCATTCAATGCTTCAATTTAAAGTAGTCTTACTGTGTTGTATCCTGTGAATAAAGGAGATTTGAGTGTAGATCTCATTTTAAAGTTCAAGTAGATACTTTTCTCCTGCTGCAATGGTCACTTGAAACTACCCCAAAAAATAGAACTTACTACATACTGATACAAGTCAGTGCTATTGTGGAGGTACTGGTAAAGATAGTTGTGGCATCTGAAAATCTTCTCAATCTTTATCTCCAAAATGCAGTAGCAGCCGATTACATCAATTGCAAAATCAGCCAAGAAGAAGATGTTCCTTCCTGTTCCACAGAGCTTGTCTGTTTAAAAAGCACAATCCTTCACCTTTTAAATGTGCATGTGTCCACTGCTGGGGCCATTCAGATTCACATTTACCTAAAAGCCCATCCAGCTTTGATTGCTCTGTTAATACCTTATAAACGTCAGAGCCATTTTGTACTTGAGAGAAACTTTCACACATTTAAAGAACATCATGCAATCAAAACTCTTCTTCCCCAGTTTTAAATTATGAATAAGTGATGGTATTTGATTTAAAAATGTTTTACCAAACTATGACATGTAGGCAAAATGTCTAGGCATTGCAGCACCCACTAGTGTCTGGAATGAGTATACAGCTGTTTTAAAACAAGTAGAATAATCACTTCATGAGCATACACCAAAAAGACTGCCCCCAAGAGAAGCACATTTTATCAAAAATAATTGAGTGGACCTCTCATTCGTCATCCAGAGGGGTGCAATTTAAATCAAATGATGTGGAAGCCAAGGAGTCAGTCAGTTAATATATACCCCAACTTGATAGCACTTTCTACTTTGGTTTTAAAGAAAGATACTAAAGTTGGAGTAGATATCAGCGTGTTCTCATTCAAAAGAGCATGGAAAGATATACATTTTCATTGAAGAATGGAAGTTTGAGCTTTGCCAGTTGTTCAACAAACATTTAAGTATACCCCAAAGAGAAGCACTTAGGAAAATATCACCATTCAATGCTTCAATTTAAAATAGTCTTACTGTGTTGTATCCTGTGAATAAAGGAGATTTGAGTGTAGATCTCATTTTAAAGTTCAAGTAGATACTGTTCTCCTGCTGCAATGGTCACTTGAAACTACCCCAAAAAATAGCACTTACCACATACTGATACAAGTCAGTGCTATTGTGGAGGTACTGGTAAAGATGGTTGTGGCATCTGAAAATCTTCTCAATCTTTATCTCCAAAATGCAGTAGCAGCCGATTACATCAATTGCAAAAAGAGCCAAGAAGAAGATGTTCCTTCCTGTTCCACAGAGCTTGTCTGTTGAAAAAACGCAATTCCTCACCTTTTAAATGTGCATGTGTCCCCTGCTGGGGCCATTCAGATTCACATTTACCTAGAAGCCCATCAAGCTTTGATTGCTCTGTTAATACCTTATAAACGTCAGAGCCATTTTGTACCTGAGTGAAACTTTCACACATTTAAAGAACATCATGCAATCAAAACTCTTCTTCCCTGTTTTAAATTATGAATAAGTGATGGTATTTGATTTAAAAATGTTTTACCAAACTATGACATGTAGGCAAAATGTCTAGGCATTGCAGCACCCACTAGTGTCTGGAATGAGTATACAGCTGTTTTAAAACAAGTAGAATAATCACTTCATGAGCATACACCAAAAAGACTGCCCCCAAGAGAAGCACATTTTATCAAAAATAATTGAGTGGACCTCTCATTCGTCATCCAGAGAGGTGCAATTTAAATCAAATGATGTGGAAGCCAAGGAGTCAGTCAGTTAATATATACCCCAACTTGATAGCACTTTCTACTTTGGTTTTAAAGAAAGATACTAAAGTTGGAGTAGATATCAGCGTGTTCTCATTCAAAAGAGCATGGAAAGATATACATTTTCATTGAAGAATGGAAGTTTGAGCTTTGCCAGTTGTTCAACAAACATTTAAGAATACCCCAAAGAGAAGCACTTAGGAAAATATCACCATTCAATGCTTCAATTTAAAGTAGTCTTACTGTGTTGTACCCTGTGAATAAAGGAGATTTGAGTGTAGATCTCATTTTAGAGTTCCAGTAGATACTATTCTCCTGCTGCAATGGTCACTTGAAACTACATCAACAAATAGCACTTACCACATACTGATACAAGTCAGTGCTATTGTTAAGGTAATGGAAGTGATAGTTGTGGCATCTGAAAATCTTCTCAATCTTTATCTCCAAAATGCAGTAGCATCAAATTACATCACTTGCAAAAAAAGTGTAGAAGATGTTCCTTTCATTCGTCATCCAGAGGGGTGCAATTTAAATCAAATGATGTGGAAGCCAAGGAGTCAGTCAGTTAATATATACCCCAACTTGATAGCACTTTCTACTTTGGTTTTAAAGAAAGATACTAAAGTTGGAGTAGATATCAGCATGTTCTCATTCAAAAGAGCATGGAAAGATATACATTTTCATTGAAGAATGGAAGTTTGAGCTTTGCCAGTTGTTCAACAAGCATTTAAAAATACCCCAAAGAGAAGCACTTAGGAAAATATCACCATTCAATGCTTCAATTTAAAGTAGTCTTACTGTGTTGTATCCTGTGAATAAAGGAGATTTGAGTGTAGATCTCATTTTAGAGTTCAAGTAGATACTATTCTCCTGCTGCAATGGTCACTTGAAACTACCCCAAAAAATAGAACTTACTACATACTGATACAAGTCAGTGCTATTGTGGAGGTACTGGTAAAGATAGTTGTGGCATCTGAAAATCTTCTCAATCTTTATCTCCAAAATGCAATAGCAGCCGATTACATCAATTGCAAAATCAGCCAAGAAGAAGATGTTCCTTCCTGTTCCACAGAGCTTGTCTGTTTAAAAAGCACAATCCTTCACCTTTTAAATGTGCATGTGTCCACTGCTGGGGCCATTCAGATTCACATTTACCTAAAAGCCCATCCAGCTTTGATTGCTCTGTTAATACCTTATAAACGTCAGAGCCATTTTGTACTTGAGAGAAACTTTCACACATTTAAAGAACATCATGCAATCAAAACTCTTCTTCCCCAGTTTTAAATTATGAATAAGTGATGGTATTTGATTTAAAAATGTTTTACCAAACTATGACATGTAGGCAAAATGTCTAGGCATTGCAGCACCCACTAGTGTCTGGAATGAGTATACAGCTGTTTTAAAACAAGTAGAATAATCACTTCATGAGCATACACCAAAAAGACTGCCCCCAAGAGAAGCACATTTTATCAAAAATAATTGAGTGGACCTCTCATTCGTCATCCAGAGGGGTGCAATTTAAATCAAATGATGTGGAAGCCAAGGAGTCAGTCAGTTAATATATACCCCAACTTGATAGCACTTTCTACTTTGGTTTTAAAGAAAGATACTAAAGTTGGAGTAGATATCAGCGTGTTCTCATTCAAAAGAGCATGGAAAGATATACATTTTCATTGAAGAATGGAAGTTTGAGCTTTGCCAGTTGGTCAACAAACATTTAAAAATACCCCAAAGAGAAGCACTTAGGAAAATATCACCATTCAATGCTTCAATTTAAAGTAGTCTTACTGTGTTGTACCCTGTGAATAAAGGAGATTTGAGTGTAGTTCTCATTTTAGAGTTCCAGTAGATACTATTCTCCTGCTGCAATGGTCACTTGAAACTACCTCAACAAATAGCACTTACCACATACTGATACAAGTCAGTGCTATTGTTAAGGTAATGGAAGTGATAGTTGTGGCATCTGAAAATCTTCTCAATCTTTATCACCAAAATGCAGTAGCAGCCGATTACATCAATTGCAAAAACAGCCAAGAAGATGATGTTCCTTGCTGTTCCACAGAGCTTATCTGTTGAAAAAACGCAATTCCTCACCTTTTAAATGTGCATGTGTCCCCTGCTGGGGCCATTCAGATTCACATTTACCTAGAAGCCCATCAAGCTTTGATTGCTCTGTTAATACCTTATAAACGTCAGAGCCATTTTGTACCTGAGTGAAACTTTCACACATTTAAAGAACATCATGCAATCAAAACTCTTCTTCCCCTGTTTTAAATTATGAATAAGTGATGGTATTTGATTTAAAAATGTTTTACCAAACTATGACATGTAGGCAAAATGTCTAGGCATTGCAGCACCCACTAGTGTCTGGAATGAGTATACAGCTGTTTTAAAACAAGTAGAATAATCACTTCATGAGCATACACCAAAAAGACTGCCCCCAAGAGAAGCACATTTTATCAAAAATAATTGAGTGGACCTCTCATTCGTCATCCAGAGAGGTGCAATTTAAATCAAATGACGTGGAAGCCAAGGAGTCAGTCAGTTAATATATACCCCAACTTGATAGCACTTTCTACTTTGGTTTTAAAGAAAGATACTAAAGTTGGAGTAGATATCAGCGTGTTCTCATTCAAAAGAGCATGGAAAGATATACATTTTCATTGAAGAATGGAAGTTTGAGCTTTGCCAGTTGGTCAACAAACATTTAAAAATACCCCAAAGAGAAGCACTTAGGAAAATATCACCATTCAATGCTTCAATTTAAAGTAGTCTTACTGTGTTGTACCCTGTGAATAAAGGAGATTTGAGTGTAGTTCTCATTTTAGAGTTCTAGTAGATACTATTCTCCTGCTGCAATGGTCACTTGAAACTACCCCAACAAATAGCACTTACCACATACTGATACAAGTCAGTGCTATTGTGGAGGTACTGGTAAAGATAGTTGTGGCATCTGAAAATCTTCTCAATCTTTATCTCCAAAATGCAGTAGCAGCCGATTACATCAATTGCAAAAACAGCCAAGAAGATGATGTTCCTTGCTGTTCCACAGAGCTTATCTGTTGAAAAATCACAATCCCTCACCTTTTAAATGTGCATGTGTCCCCTGCTGGGGCCATTCAGATTCACATTTACCTAAAAGCCCATCCAGCTTTGATTGCTCTGTTAATAACTTATAAACGTCAGAGCCATTTTGTACCTGAGTGAACCTTTCACACATTTAAAGAACATATGCAATCAAAACTCTTCTTCCCCTGTTTTAAATTATGAATAAGTGATGGTATTTGATTTAAAAATGTTTTACCAAACTATGACATGTAGGCAAAATGTCTAGGCATTGCAGCACCCACTAGTGTCTGGAATGAGTATACAGGTGTTTTAAAACAAGTAGAATAATCACTTCATGAGCATACACCAAAAAGACTGCCCCCAAGAGAAGCACATTTTATCAAAAATAATTGAGTGGACCTCTCATTCGTCATCCAGAGGGGTGCAATTTAAATCAAATGATGTGGAAGCCAAGGAGTCAGTCAGTTAATATATACCCCAACTTGATAGCACTTTCTACTTTGGTTTTAAAGAAAGATACTAAAGTTGGAGTAGATATCAGCGTGTTCTCATTCAAAAGAGCATGGAAAGATACACATTTTCATTGAGGAATGGAAGTTTGAGCTTTGCCAGTTGTTCAACAAACATTTAAGAATACCCCAAAGAGAAGCACTTAGGAAAATATCACCATTCAATGCTTCAATTTAAAGTAGTCTTACTGTGTTGTACCCTGTGAATAAAGGAGATTTGAGTGTAGTTCTCATTTTAGAGTTCCAGTAGATACTATTCTCCTGCTGCAATGGTCACTTGAAACTACCTCAACAAATAGCACTTACCACATACTGATACAAGTCAGTGCTATTGTTAAGGTAATGGAAGTGATAGTTGTGGCATCTGAAAATCTTCTCAATCTTTATCTCCAAAATGCAGTAGCATCAAATTACATCACTTGCAAAAAAAGTGTAGAAGATGTTCCTTTCATTCGTCATCCAGAGGGGTGCAATTTAAATCAAATGATGTGGAAGCCAAGGAGTCAGTCAGTTAATATATACCCCAACTTGATAGCACTTTCTACTTTGGTTTTAAAGAAAGATACTAAAGTTGGAGTAGATATCAGCATGTTCTCATTCAAAAGAGCATGGAAAGATATACATTTTCATTGAAGAATGGAAGTTTGAGCTTTGCCAGTTGTTCAACAAACATTTAAAAATACCCCAAAGAGAAGCACTTAGGAAAATATCACCATTCAATGCTTCAATTTAAAGTAGTCTTACTGTGTTGTATCCTGTGAATAAAGGAGATTTGAGTGTAGATCTCATATTAAAGTTCAAGTAGATACTATTCTCCTGCTGCAATGGTCACTTGAAACTACCCCAACAAATAGAACTTACTACATACTGATACAAGTCAGTGCTATTGTGGAGGTACTGGTAAAGATAGTTGTGGCATCTGAAAATCTTCTCAATCTTTATCTCCAAAATGCAATAGCAGCCGATTACATCAATTGCAAAATCAGCCAAGAAGAAGATGTTCCTTCCTGTTCCACAGAGCTTGTCTGTTTAAAAAGCACAATCCTTCACCTTTTAAATGTGCATGTGTCTCCTGCTGGGGCCATTCAGATTCACATTTACCTAAAAGCCCATCCAGCTTTGATTGCTCTGTTAATACCTTATAAACGTCAGAGCCATTTTGTACTTGAGAGAAACTTTCACACATTTAAAGAACATCATGCAATCAAAACTCTTCTTCCCCAGTTTTAAATTATGAATAAGTGATGGTATTTGATTTAAAAATGTTTTACCAAACTATGACATGTAGGCAAAATGTCTAGGCATTGCAGCACCCACTAGTGTCTGGAATGAGTATACAGCTGTTTTAAAACAAGTAGAATAATCACTTCATGAGCATACACCAAAAAGACTGCCCCCAAGAGAAGCACATTTTATCAAAAATAATTGAGTGGACCTCTCATTCGTCATCCAGAGGGGTGCAATTTAAATCAAATGATGTGGAAGCCAAGGAGTCAGTCAGTTAATATATACCCCAACTTGATAGCACTTTCTACTTTGGTTTTAAAGAAAGATACTAAAGTTGGAGTAGATATCAGCGTGTTCTCATTCAAAAGAGCATGGAAAGATATACATTTTCATTGAAGAATGGAAGTTTGAGCTTTGCCAGTTGTTCAACAAACATTTAAAAATACCCCAAAGAGAAGCACTTAGGAAAATATCACCATTCAATGCTTCAATTTAAAGTAGTCTTACTGTGTTGTATCCTGTGAATAAAGGAGATTTGAGTGTAGATCTCATTTTAAAGTTCAAGTAGATACTGTTCTCCTGCTGCAATGGTCACTTGAAACTACCCCAAAAATAGCACTTACCACATACTGATACAAGTCAGTGCTATTGTGGAGGTACTGGTAAAGATAGTTGTGGCATCTGAAAATCTTCTCAATCTTTATCTCCAAAATGCAGTAGCAGCCGATTACATCAATTGCAAAAAGAGCCAAGAAGAAGATGTTCCTTCCTGTTCCACAGAGCTTGTCTGTTGAAAAAACGCAATTCCTCACCTTTTAAATGTGCATGTGTCCCCTGCTGGGGCCATTCAGATTCACATTTACCTAGAAGCCCATCAAGCTTTGATTGCTCTGTTAATACCTTATAAACGTCAGAGCCATTTTGTACCTGAGTGAAACTTTCACACATTTAAAGAACATCATGCAATCAAAACTCTTCTTCCCCTGTTTTAAATTATGAATAAGTGATGGTATTTGATTTAAAAATGTTTTACCAAACTATGACATGTAGGCAAAATGTCTAGGCATTGCAGCACCCACTAGTGTCTGGAATGAGTATACAGCTGTTTTAAAACAAGTAGAATAATCACTTCATGAGCATACACCAAAAAGACTGCCCCCAAGAGAAGCACATTTTATCAAAAATAATTGAGTGGACCTCTCATTCGTCATCCAGAGAGGTGCAATTTAAATCAAATGATGTGGAAGCCAAGGAGTCAGTCAGTTAATATATACCCCAACTTGATAGCACTTTCTACTTTGGTTTTAAAGAAAGATACTAAAGTTGGAGTAGATATCAGCGTGTTCTCATTCAAAAGAGCATGGAAAGATATACATTTTCATTGAAGAATGGAAGTTTGAGCTTTGCCAGTTGTTCAACAAACATTTAAGAATACCCCAAAGAGAAGCACTTAGGAAAATATCACCATTCAATGCTTCAATTTAAAGTAGTCTTACTGTGTTGTACCCTGTGAATAAAGGAGATTTGAGTGTAGTTCTCATTTTAGAGTTCCAGTAGATACTATTCTCCTGCTGCAATGGTCACTTGAAACTACATCAACAAATAGCACTTACCACATACTGATACAAGTCAGTGCTATTGTTAAGGTAATGGAAGTGATAGTTGTGGCATCTGAAAATCTTCTCAATCTTTATCTCCAAAATGCAGTAGCATCAAATTACATCACTTGCAAAAAAAGTGTAGAAGATGTTCCTTTCATTCGTCATCCAGAGGGGTGCAATTTAAATCAAATGATGTGGAAGCCAAGGAGTCAGTCAGTTAATATATACCCCAACTTGATAGCACTTTCTACTTTGGTTTTAAAGAAAGATACTAAAGTTGGAGTAGATATCAGCATGTTCTCATTCAAAAGAGCATGGAAAGATATACATTTTCATTGAAGAATGGAAGTTTGAGCTTTGCCAGTTGTTCAACAAGCATTTAAAAATACCCCAAAGAGAAGCACTTAGGGAAATATCACCATTCAATGCTTCAATTTAAAGTAGTCTTACTGTGTTGTATCCTGTGAATAAAGGAGATTTGAGTGTAGATCTCATTTTAAAGTTCAAGTAGATACTATTCTCCTGCTGCAATGGTCACTTGAAACTACCCCAAAAAATAGAACTTACTACATACTGATACAAGTCAGTGCTATTGTGGAGGTACTGGTAAAGATAGTTGTGGCATCTGAAAATCTTCTCAATCTTTATCTCCAAAATGCAATAGCAGCCGATTACATCAATTGCAAAATCAGCCAAGAAGAAGATGTTCCTTCCTGTTCCACAGAGCTTGTCTGTTTAAAAAGCACAATCCTTCACCTTTTAAATGTGCATGTGTCTCCTGCTGGGGCCATTCAGATTCACATTTACCTAAAAGCCCGTCCAGCTTTGATTGCTCTGTTAATACCTTATAAACGTCAGAGCCATTTTGTACTTGAGAGAAACTTTCACACATTTAAAGAACATCATGCAATCAAAACTCTTCTTCCCCAGTTTTAAATTATGAATAAGTGATGGTATTTGATTTAAAAATGTTTTACCAAACTATGACATGTAGGCAAAATGTCTAGGCATTGCAGCACCCACTAGTGTCTGGAATGAGTATACAGCTGTTTTAAAACAAGTAGAATAATCACTTCATGAGCATACACCAAAAAGACTGCCCCCAAGAGAAGCACATTTTATCAAAAATAATTGAGTGGACCTCTCATTCGTCATCCAGAGGGGTGCAATTTAAATCAAATGATGTGGAAGCCAAGGAGTCAGTCAGTTAATATATACCCCAACTTGATAGCACTTTCTACTTTGGTTTTAAAGAAAGATACTAAAGTTGGAGTAGATATCAGCGTGTTCTCATTCAAAAGAGCATGGAAAGATATACATTTTCATTGAAGAATGGAAGTTTGAGCTTTGCCAGTTGTTCAACAAACATTTAAAAATACCCCAAAGAGAAGCACTTAGGAAAATATCACCATTCAATGCTTCAATTTAAAGTAGTCTTACTGTGTTGTATCCTGTGAATAAAGGAGATTTGAGTGTAGTTCTCATTTTAGAGTTCAAGTAGATACTATTCTCCTGCTGCAATGGTCACTTGAAACTACCCCAACAAATAGCACTTACCACATACTGATACAAGTCAGTGCTATTGTGGAGGTACTGGTAAAGATAGTTGTGGCATCTGAAAATCTTCTCAATCTTTATCTCCAAAATGCAGTAGCAGCCGATTACATCAATTGCAAAAAGAGCCAAGAAGAAGATGTTCCTTCCTGTTCCACAGAGCTTGTCTGTTGAAAAAACGCAATTCCTCACCTTTTAAATGTGCATGTGTCCCCTGCTGGGGCCATTCAGATTCACATTTACCTAGAAGCCCATCAAGCTTTGATTGCTCTGTTAATACCTTATAAACGTCAGAGCCATTTTGTACCTGAGTGAAACTTTCACACATTTAAAGAACATCATGCAATCAAAACTCTTCTTCCCCTGTTTTAAATTATGAATAAGTGATGGTATTTGATTTAAAAATGTTTTACCAAACTATGACATGTAGGCAAAATGTCTAGGCATTGCAGCACCCACTAGTGTCTGGAATGAGTATACAGGTGTTTTAAAACAAGTAGAATAATCACTTCATGAGCATACACCAAAAAGACTGCCCCCAAGAGAAGCACATTTTATCAAAAATAATTGAGTGGACCTCTCATTCGTCATCCAGAGAGGTGCAATTTAAATCAAATGATGTGGAAGCCAAGGAGTCAGTCAGTTAATATATACCCCAACTTGATAGCACTTTCTACTTTGGTTTTAAAGAAAGATACTAAAGTTGGAGTAGATATCAGCGTGTTCTCATTCAAAAGAGCATGGAAAGATATACATTTTCATTGAAGAATGGAAGTTTGAGCTTTGCCAGTTGTTCAACAAACATTTAAGAATACCCCAAAGAGAAGCACTTAGGAAAATATCACCATTCAATGCTTCAATTTAAAGTAGTCTTACTGTGTTGTACCCTGTGAATAAAGGAGATTTGAGTGTAGATCTCATTTTAGAGTTCCAGTAGATACTATTCTCCTGCTGCAATGGTCACTTGAAACTACCTCAACAAATAGCACTTACCACATACTGATACAAGTCAGTGCTATTGTTAAGGTAATGGAAGTGATAGTTGTGGCATCTGAAAATCTTCTCAATCTTTATCTCCAAAATGCAGTAGCATCAAATTACATCACTTGCAAAAAAAGTGTAGAAGATGTTCCTTTCATTCGTCATCCAGAGGGGTGCAATTTAAATCAAATGATGTGGAAGCCAAGGAGTCAGTCAGTTAATATATACCCCAACTTGATAGCACTTTCTACTTTGGTTTTAAAGAAAGATACTAAAGTTGGAGTAGATATCAGCATGTTCTCATTCAAAAGAGCATGGAAAGATATACATTTTCATTGAAGAATGGAAGTTTGAGCTTTGCCAGTTGTTCAACAAGCATTTAAAAATACCCCAAAGAGAAGCACTTAGGAAAATATCACCATTCAATGCTTCAATTTAAAGTAGTCTTACTGTGTTGTATCCTGTGAATAAAGGAGATTTGAGTGTAGATCTCATTTTAAAGTTCAAGTAGATACTATTCTCCTGCTGCAATGGTCACTTGAAACTACCCCAAAAAATAGCACTTACTACATACTGATACAAGTCAGTGCTATTGTGGAGGTACTGGTAAAGATAGTTGTGGCATCTGAAAATCTTCTCAATCTTTATCTCCAAAATGCAGTAGCAGCCGATTACATCAATTGCAAAAACAGCCAAGAAGAAGATGTTCCTTCCTGTTCCACAGAGCTTGTCTGTTTAAAAAGCACAATCCTTCACCTTTTAAATGTGCATGTGTCCACTGCTGGGGCCATTCAGATTCACATTTACCTAAAAGCCCATCCAGCTTTGATTGCTCTGTTAATACCTTATAAACGTCAGAGCCATTTTGTACTTGAGAGAAACTTTCACACATTTAAAGAACATCATGCAATCAAAACTCTTCTTCCCCAGTTTTAAATTATGAATAAGTGATGGTATTTGATTTAAAAATGTTTTACCAAACTATGACATGTAGGCAAAATGTCTAGGCATTGCAGCACCCACTAGTGTCTGGAATGAGTATACAGCTGTTTTAAAACAAGTAGAATAATCACTTCATGAGCATACACCAAAAAGACTGCCCCCAAGAGAAGCACATTTTATCAAAAATAATTGAGTGGACCTCTCATTCGTCATCCAGAGGGGT
Source organism: Xyrauchen texanus (assembly GCF_025860055.1). NCBI lineage: Eukaryota > Metazoa > Chordata > Actinopteri > Cypriniformes > Catostomidae > Xyrauchen > Xyrauchen texanus. The sequence goes on along the minus strand of NW_026266577.1, from coordinate 98,464 downwards.
GCAATTTAAATCAAATGATGTGGAAGCCAAGGAGTCAGTCAGTTAATATATACCCCAACTTGATAGCACTTTCTACTTTGGTTTTAAAGAAAGATACTAAAGTTGGAGTAGATATCAGCGTGTTCTCATTCAAAAGAGCATGGAAAGATATACATTTTCATTGAAGAATGGAAGTTTGAGCTTTGCCAGTTGTTCAACAAACATTTAAAAATACCCCAAAGAGAAGCACTTAGGAAAATATCACCATTCAATGCTTCAATTTAAAGTAGTCTTACTGTGTTGTATCCTGTGAATAAAGGAGATTTGAGTGTAGATCTCATTTTAAAGTTCAAGTAGATACTGTTCTCCTGCTGCAATGGTCACTTGAAACTACCCCAACAAATAGCACTTACCACATACTGATACAAGTCAGTGCTATTGTGGAGGTACTGGTAAAGATGGTTGTGGCATCTGAAAATCTTCTCAATCTTTATCTCCAAAATGCAGTAGCAGCCGATTACATCAATTGCAAAAAGAGCCAAGAAGAAGATGTTCCTTCCTGTTCCACAGAGCTTGTCTGTTGAAAAAACACAATTCCTCACCTTTTAAATGTGCATGTGTCCCCTGCTGGGGCCATTCAGATTCACATTTACCTAGAAGCCCATCAAGCTTTGATTGCTCTGTTAATACCTTATAAACGTCAGAGCCATTTTGTACCTGAGTGAAACTTTCACACATTTAAAGAACATCATGCAATCAAAACTCTTCTTCCCCTGTTTTAAATTATGAATAAGTGATGGTATTTGATTTAAAAATGTTTTACCAAACTATGACATGTAGGCAAAATGTCTAGGCATTGCAGCACCCACTAGTGTCTGGAATGAGTATACAGCTGTTTTAAAACAAGTAGAATAATCACTTCATGAGCATACACCAAAAGACTGCCCCCAAGAGAAGCACATTTTATCAAAAATAATTGAGTGGACCTCTCATTCGTCATCCAGAGAGGTGCAATTTAAATCAAATGATGTGGAAGCCAAGGAGTCAGTCAGTTAATATATACCCCAACTTGATAGCACTTTCTACTTTGGTTTTAAAGAAAGATACTAAAGTTGGAGTAGATATCAGCGTGTTCTCATTCAAAAGAGCATGGAAAGATACACATTTTCATTGAGGAATGGAAGTTTGAGCTTTGCCAGTTGTTCAACAAACATTTAAGAATACCCCAAAGAGAAGCACTTAGGAAAATATCACCATTCAATGCTTCAATTTAAAGTAGTCTTACTGTGTTGTACCCTGTGAATAAAGGAGATTTGAGTGTAGATCTCATTTTAGAGTTCCAGTAGATACTATTCTCCTGCTGCAATGGTCACTTGAAACTACATCAACAAATAGCACTTACCACATACTGATACAAGTCAGTGCTATTGTTAAGGTAATGGAAGTGATAGTTGTGGCATCTGAAAATCTTCTCAATCTTTATCTCCAAAATGCAGTAGCATCAAATTACATCACTTGCAAAAAAAAGTGTAGAAGATGTTCCTTTCATTCGTCATCCAGAGGGGTGCAATTTAAATCAAATGATGTGGAAGCCAAGGAGTCAGTCAGTTAATATATACCCCAACTTGATAGCACTTTCTACTTTGGTTTTAAAGAAAGATACTAAAGTTGGAGTAGATATCAGCATGTTCTCATTCAAAAGAGCATGGAAAGATATACATTTTCATTGAAGAATGGAAGTTTGAGCTTTGCCAGTTGTTCAACAAGCATTTAAAAATACCCCAAAGAGAAGCACTTAGGGAAATATCACCATTCAATGCTTCAATTTAAAGTAGTCTTACTGTGTTGTATCCTGTGAATAAAGGAGATTTGAGTGTAGATCTCATTTTAAAGTTCAAGTAGATACTTTTCTCCTGCTGCAATGGTCACTTGAAACTACCCCAAAAAATAGAACTTACTACATACTGATACAAGTCAGTGCTATTGTGGAGGTACTGGTAAAGATAGTTGTGGCATCTGAAAATCTTCTCAATCTTTATCTCCAAAATGCAATAGCAGCCGATTACATCAATTGCAAAATCAGCCAAGAAGAAGATGTTCCTTCCTGTTCCACAGAGCTTGTCTGTTTAAAAAGCACAATCCTTCACCTTTTAAATGTGCATGTGTCCACTGCTGGGGCCATTCAGATTCACATTTACCTAAAAGCCCATCCAGCTTTGATTGCTCTGTTAATACCTTATAAACGTCAGAGCCATTTTGTACTTGAGAGAAACTTTCACACATTTAAAGAACATATGCAATCAAAACTCTTCTTCCCCAGTTTTAAATTATGAATAAGTGATGGTATTTGATTTAAAAATGTTTTACCAAACTATGACATGTAGGCAAAATGTCTAGGCATTGCAGCACCCACTAGTGTCTGGAATGAGTATACAGCTGTTTTAAAACAAGTAGAATAATCACTTCATGAGCATACACCAAAAAGACTGCCCCCAAGAGAAGCACATTTTATCAAAAATAATTGAGTGGACCTCTCATTCGTCATCCAGAGGGGTGCAATTTAAATCAAATGATGTGGAAGCCAAGGAGTCAGTCAGTTAATATATACCCCAACTTGATAGCACTTTCTACTTTGGTTTTAAAGAAAGATACTAAAGTTGGAGTAGATATCAGCGTGTTCTCATTCAAAAGAGCATGGAAAGATATACATTTTCATTGAAGAATGGAAGTTCGAGCTTTGCCAGTTGTTCAACAAACATTTAAAAATACCCCAAAGAGAAGCACTTAGGAAAATATCACCATTCAATGCTTCAATTTAAAGTAGTCTTACTGTGTTGTATCCTGTGAATAAAGGAGATTTGAGTGTAGATCTCATTTTAAAGTTCAAGTAGATACTGTTCTCCTGCTGCAATGGTCACTTGAAACTACCCCAAAAAATAGCACTTACCACATACTGATACAAGTCAGTGCTATTGTGGAGGTACTGGTAAAGATGGTTGTGGCATCTGAAAATCTTCTCAATCTTTATCTCCAAAATGCAGTAGCAGCCGATTACATCAATTGCAAAAAGAGCCAAGAAGAAGATGTTCCTTCCTGTTCCACAGAGCTTGTCTGTTGAAAAAAACGCAATTCCTCACCTTTTAAATGTGCATGTGTCCCCTGCTGGGGCCATTCAGATTCACATTTACCTAGAAGCCCATCAAGCTTTGATTGCTCTGTTAATACCTTATAAACGTCAGAGCCATTTTGTACCTGAGTGAAACTTTCACACATTTAAAGAACATCATGCAATCAAAACTCTTCTTCCCCTGTTTTAAATTATGAATAAGTGATGGTATTTGATTTAAAAATGTTTTACCAAACTATGACATGTAGGCAAAATGTCTAGGCATTGCAGCACCCACTAGTGTCTGGAATGAGTATACAGCTGTTTTAAAACAAGTAGAATAATCACTTCATGAGCATACACCAAAAGACTGCCCCCAAGAGAAGCACATTTTATCAAAAATAATTGAGTGGACCTCTCATTCGTCATCCAGAGAGGTGCAATTTAAATCAAATGACGTGGAAGCCAAGGAGTCAGTCAGTTAATATATACCCCAACTTGATAGCACTTTCTACTTTGGTTTTAAAGAAAGATACTAAAGTTGGAGTAGATATCAGCGTGTTCTCATTCAAAAGAGCATGGAAAGATATACATCTTCATTGAAGAATGGAAGTTTGAGCTTTGCCAGTTGTTCAACAAACATTTAAAAATACCCCAAAGAGAAGCACTTAGGAAAATATCACCATTCAATGCTTCAATTTAAAGTAGTCTTACTGTGTTGTACCCTGTGAATAAAGGAGATTTGAGTGTAGTTCTCATTTTAGAGTTCCAGTAGATACTATTCTCCTGCTGCAATGGTCACTTGAAACTACCCCAACAAATAGCACTTACCACATACAAGATACAAGTCAGTGCTATTGTTAAGGTAATGGAAGTGATAGTTGTGGCATCTGAAAATCTTCTCAATCTTTATCTCCAAAATGCAGTAGCATCAAATTACATCACTTGCAAAAAAAGTGTAGAAGATGTTCCTTTCATTCGTCATCCAGAGGGGTGCAATTTAAATCAAATGATGTGGAAGCCAAGGAGTCAGTCAGTTAATATATACCCCAACTTGATAGCACTTTCTACTTTGGTTTTAAAGAAAGATACTAAAGTTGGAGTAGATATCAGCGTGTTCTCATTCAAAAGAGCATGGAAAGATATACATTTTCATTGAAGAATGGAAGTTTGAGCTTTGCCAGTTGTTCAACAAACATTTAAGAATACCCCAAAGAGAAGCACTTAGGAAAATATCACCATTCAATGCTTCAATTTAAAGTAGTCTTACTGTGTTGTACCCTGTGAATAAAGGAGATTTGAGTGTAGTTCTCATTTTAGAGTTCCAGTAGATACTATTCTCCTGCTGCAATGGTCACTTGAAACTACCTCAACAAATAGCACTTACCACATACTGATACAAGTCAGTGCTATTGTTAAGGAAATGGAAGTGATAGTTGTGGCATCTGAAAATCTTCTCAATCTTTATCTCCAAAATGCAGTAGCATCAAATTACATCACTTGCAAAAAAAGTGTAGAAGATGTTCCTTTCATTCGTCATCCAGAGGGGTGCAATTTAAATCAAATGATGTGGAAGCCAAGGAGTCAGTCAGTTAATATATACCCCAACTTGATAGCACTTTCTACTTTGGTTTTAAAGAAAGATACTAAAGTTGGAGTAGATATCAGCGTGTTCTCATTCAAAAGAGCATGGAAAGATATACATTTTCATTGAAGAATGGAAGTTTGAGCTTTGCCAGTTGTTCAACAAACATTTAAGAATACCCCAAAGATTAGCACTTAGGAAAATATCACCATTCAATGCTTCAATTTAAAGTAGTCTTACTGTGTTGTACCCTGTGAATAAAGGAGATTTGAGTGTAGTTCTCATTTTAGAGTTCCAGTAGATACTATTCTCCTGCTGCAATGGTCACTTGAAACTACCTCAACAAATAGCACTTACCACATACTGATACATGTCAGTGCTATTGTTAAGGTAATGGAAGTGATAGTTGTGGCATCTGAAAATCTTCTCAATCTTTATCTCCAAAATGCAGTAGCATCAAATTACATCACTTGCAAAAAAAGTGTAGAAGATGTTCCTTTCATTCGTCATCCAGAGGGGTGCAATTTAAATCAAATGATGTGGAAGCCAAGGAGTCAGTCAGTTAATATATACCCCAACTTGATAGCACTTTCTACTTTGGTTTTAAAGAAAGATACTAAAGTTGGAGTAGATATCAGCGTGTTCTCATTCAAAAGAGCATGGAAAGATATACATTTTCATTGAAGAATGGAAGTTTGAGCTTTGCCAGTTGGTCAACAAACATTTAAAAATACCCCAAATAGAAGCACTTAGGAAAATATCACCATTCAATGCTTCAATTTAAAGTAGTCTTACTGTGTTGTACCCTGTGAATAAAGGAGATTTGAGTGTAGTTCTCATTTTAGAGTTCCAGTAGATACTATTCTCCTGCTGCAATGGTCACTTGAAACTACCTCAACAAATAGCACTTACCACATACTGATACAAGCCAGTGCTATTGTTAAGGAAATGGAAGTGATAGTTGTGGCATCTGAAAATCTTCTCAATCTTTATCACCAAAATGCAGTAGCAGCCGATTACATCAATTGCAAAAACAGCCAAGAAGATGATGTTCCTTGCTGTTCCACAGAGCTTATCTGTTGAAAAAACGCAATTCCTCACCTTTTAAATGTGCATGTGTCCCCTGCTGGGGCCATTCAGATTCACATTTACCTAGAAGCCCATCAAGCTTTGATTGCTCTGTTAATACCTTATAAACGTCAGAGCCATTTTGTACCTGAGTGAAACTTTCACACATTTAAAGAACATCATGCAATCAAAACTCTTCTTCCCCTGTTTTAAATTATGAATAAGTGATGGTATTTGATTTAAAAATGTTTTACCAAACTATGACATGTAGGCAAAATGTCTAGGCATTGCAGCACCCACTAGTGTCTGGAATGAGTATACAGCTGTTTTAAAACAAGTAGAATAATCACTTCATGAGCATACACCAAAAAGACTGCCCCCAAGAGAAGCACATTTTATCAAAAATAATTGAGTGGACCTCTCATTCGTCATCCAGAGAGGTGCAATTTAAATCAAATGACGTGGAAGCCAAGGAGTCAGTCAGTTAATATATACCCCAACTTGATAGCACTTTCTACTTTGGTTTTAAAGAAAGATACTAAAGTTGGAGTAGATATCAGCGTGTTCTCATTCAAAAGAGCATGGAAAGATATACATTTTCATTGAAGAATGGAAGTTTGAGCTTTGCCAGTTGTTCAACAAACATTTAAGAATACCCCAAAGATTAGCACTTAGGAAAATATCACCATTCAATGCTTCAATTTAAAGTAGTCTTATTGTGTTGTACCCTGTGAATAAAGGAGATTTGAGTGTAGTTCTCATTTTAGAGTTCCAGTAGATACTATTCTCCTGCTGCAATGGTCACTTGAAACTACCTCAACAAATAGCACTTACCACATACTGATACATGTCAGTGCTATTGTTAAGGTAATGGAAGTGATAGTTGTGGCATCTGAAAATCTTCTCAATCTTTATCTCCAAAATGCAGTAGCATCAAATTACATCACTTGCAAAAAAAAGTGTAGAAGATGTTCCTTTCATTCGTCATCCAGAGGGGTGCAATTTAAATCAAATGATGTGGAAGCCAAGGAGTCAGTCAGTTAATATATACCCCAACTTGATAGCACTTTCTACTTTGGTTTTAAAGAAAGATACTAAAGTTGGAGTAGATATCAGCGTGTTCTCATTCAAAAGAGCATGGAAAGATATACATTTTCATTGAAGAATGGAAGTTTGAGCTTTGCCAGTTGGTCAACAAACATTTAAAAATACCCCAAATAGAAGCACTTAGGAAAATATCACCATTCAATGCTTCAATTTAAAGTAGTCTTACTGTGTTGTACCCTGTGAATAAAGGAGATTTGAGTGTAGTTCTCATTTTAGAGTTCCAGTAGATACTATTCTCCTGCTGCAATGGTCACTTGAAACTACCTCAACAAATAGCACTTACCACATACTGATACAAGTCAGTGCTATTGTTAAGGAAATGGAAGTGATAGTTGTGGCATCTGAAAATCTTCTCAATCTTTATCTCCAAAATGCAGTAGCAGCCGATTACATCAATTGCAAAAACAGCCAAGAAGATGATGTTCCTTGCTGTTCCACAGAGCTTATCTGTTGAAAAAACACAATCCCTCACCTTTTAAATGTGCATGTGTCCCCTGCTGGGGCCATTCAGATTCACATTTACCTAAAAGCCCATCCAGCTTTGATTGCTCTGTTAATACCTTATAAACGTCAGAGCCATTTTGTACCTGAGTGAAACTTTCACACATTTAAAGAACATCATGCAATCAAAACTCTTCTTCCCTGTTTTAAATTATGAATAAGTGATGGTATTTGATTTAAAAATGTTTTACCAAACTATGACATGTAGGCAAAATGTCTAGGCATTGCAGCACCCACTAGTGTCTGGAATGAGTATACAGCTGTTTTAAAACAAGTAGAATAATCACTTCATGAGCATACACCAAAAAGACTGCCCCCAAGAGAAGCACATTTTATCAAAAATAATTGAGTGGACCTCTCATTCGTCATCCAGAGAGGTGCAATTTAAATCAAATGACGTGGAAGCCAAGGAGTCAGTCAGTTAATATATACCCCAACTTGATAGCACTTTCTACTTTGGTTTTAAAGAAAGATACTAAAGTTGGAGTAGATATCAGCGTGTTCTCATTCAAAAGAGCATGGAAAGATATACATTTTCATTGAAGAATGGAAGTTTGAGCTTTGCCAGTTGGTCAACAAACATTTAAAAATACCCCAAAGAGAAGCACTTAGGAAAATATCACCATTCAATGCTTCAATTTAAAGTAGTCTTACTGTGTTGTACCCTGTGAATAAAGGAGATTTGAGTGTAGTTCTCATTTTAGAGTTCTAGTAGATACTATTCTCCTGCTGCAATGGTCACTTGAAACTACCCCAACAAATAGCACTTACCACATACTGATACAAGTCAGTGCTATTGTGGAGGTACTGGTAAAGATAGTTGTGGCATCTGAAAATCTTCTCAATCTTTATCTCCAAAATGCAGTAGCAGCCGATTACATCAATTGCAAAAACAGCCAAGAAGATGATGTTCCTTGCTGTTCCACAGAGCTTATCTGTTGAAAAATCACAATCCCTCACCTTTTAAATGTGCATGTGTCCCCTGCCTGGGCCATTCAGATTCACATTTACCTAAAAGCCCATCCAGCTTTGATTGCTCTGTTAATAACTTATAAACGTCAGAGCCATTTTGTACCTGAGTGAACCTTTCACACATTTAAAGAACATCATGCAATCAAAACTCTTCTTCCCCTGTTTTAAATTATGAATAAGTGATGGTATTTGATTTAAAAATGTTTTACCAAACTATGACATGTAGGCAAAATGTCTAGGCATTGCAGCACCCACTAGTGTCTGGAATGAGTATACAGCTGTTTTAAAACAAGTAGAATAATCACTTCATGAGCATACACCAAAAAGACTGCCCCCAAGAGAAGCACATTTTATCAAAAATAATTGAGTGGACCTCTCATTCGTCATCCAGAGGGGTGCAATTTAAATCAAATGATGTGGAAGCCAAGGAGTCAGTCAGTTAATATATACCCCAACTTGATAGCACTTTCTACTTTGGTTTTAAAGAAAGATACTAAAGTTGGAGTAGATATCAGCGTGTTCTCATTCAAAAGAGCATGGAAAGATATACATCTTCATTGAAGAATGGAAGTTTGAGCTTTGCCAGTTGTTCAACAAACATTTAAAAATACCCCAAAGAGAAGCACTTAGGAAAATATCACCATTCAATGCTTCAATTTAAAGTAGTCTTACTGTGTTGTACCCTGTGAATAAAGGAGATTTGAGTGTAGTTCTCATTTTAGAGTTCCAGTAGATACTATTCTCTTGCTGCAATGGTCACTTGAAACTACCCCAACAAATAGCACTTACCACATACAAGATACAAGTCAGTGCTATTGTTAAGGTAATGGAAGTGATAGTTGTGGCATCTGAAAATCTTCTCAATCTTTATCTCCAAAATGCAGTAGCATCAAATTACATCACTTGCAAAAAAAGTGTAGAAGATGTTCCTTTCATTCGTCATCCAGAGGGGTGCAATTTAAATCAAATGTTGTGGAAGCCAAGGAGTCAGTCAGTTAATATATACCCCAACTTGATAGCACTTTCTACTTTGGTTTTAAAGAAAGATACTAAAGTTGGAGTAGATATCAGCGTGTTCTCATTCAAAAGAGCATGGAAAGATATACATTTTCATTGAAGAATGGAAGTTTGAGCTTTGCCAGTTGGTCAACAAACATTTAAAAATACCCCAAAGAGAAGCACTTAGGAAAATATCACCATTCAATGCTTCAATTTAAAGAAGTCTTACTGTGTTGTACCCTGTGAATAAAGGAGATTTGAGTGTAGTTCTCATTTTAGAGTTCCAGTAGATACTATTCTCCTGCTGCAATGGTCACTTGAAACTACCCCAACAAATAGCACTTACCACATACTGATACAAGTCAGTGCTATTGTGGAGGTACTGGTAAAGATAGTTGTGGCATCTGAAAATCTTCTCAATCTTTATCTCCAAAATGCAGTAGCAGCCGATTACATCAATTGCAAAAACAGCCAAGAAGATGATGTTCCTTGCTGTTCCACAGAGCTTATCTGTTGAAAAATCACAATCCCTCACCTTTTAAATGTGCATGTGTCCCCTGCTGGGGCCATTCAGATTCACATTTACCTAAAAGCCCATCCAGCTTTGATTGCTCTGTTAATAACTTATAAACGTCAGAGCCATTTTGTACCTGAGTGAACCTTTCACACATTTAAAGAACATCATGCAATCAAAACTCTTCTTCCCCTGTTTTAAATTATGAATAAGTGATGGTATTTGATTTAAAAATGTTTTACCAAACTATGACATGTAGGCAAAATTTCTAGGCATTGCAGCACCCACTAGTGTCTGGAATGAGTATACAGCTGTTTTAAAACAAGTAGAATAATCACTTCATGAGCATACACCAAAAAGACTGCCCCCAAGAGAAGCACATTTTATCAAAAATAATTGAGTGGACCTCTCATTCGTCATCCAGAGAGGTGCAATTTAAATCAAATGACGTGGAAGCCAAGGAGTCAGTCAGTTAATATATACCCCAACTTGATAGCACTTTCTACTTTGGTTTTAAAGAAAGATACTAAAGTTGGAGTAGATATCAGCGTGTTCTCATTCAAAAGAGCATGGAAAGATATACATTTTCATTGAAGAATGGAAGTTTGAGCTTTGCCAGTTGTTCAACAAACATTTAAGAATACCCCAAAGAGAAGCACTTAGGAAAATATCACCATTCAATGCTTCAATTTAAAGTAGTCTTACTGTGTTGTACCCTGTGAATAAAGGAGATTTGAGTGTAGTTCTCATTTTAGAGTTCCAGTAGATACTATTCTCCTGCTGCAATGGTCACTTGAAACTACCTCAACAAATAGCACTTACCACATACTGATACAAGTCAGTGCTATTGTGGAGGTACTGGTAAAGATAGTTGTGGCATCTGAAAATCTTCTCAATCTTTATCTCCAAAATGCAGTAGCAGCCGATTACATCAATTGCAAAAACAGCCAAGAAGATGATGTTCCTTGCTGTTCCACAGAGCTTATCTGTTGAAAAAGCACAATCCCTCACCTTTTAAATGTGCATGTGTTCCCTGCTGGGGCCATTCAGATTCACATTTACCTAAAAGCCCATCCAGCTTTGATTGCTCTGTTAATAACTTATAAACGTCAGAGCCATTTTGTACCTGAGTGAAACTTTCACACATTTAAAGAACATCATGCAATCAAAACTCTTCTTCCCCTGTTTTAAATTATGAATAAGTGATGGTATTTGATTTAAAAATGTTTTACCAAACTATGACATGTAGGCAAAATGTCTAGGCATTGCAGCACCCACTAGTGTCTGGAATGAGTATACAGCTGTTTTAAAACAAGTAGAATAATCACTTCATGAGCATACACCAAAAAGACTGCCCCCAAGAGAAGCACATTTTATCAAAAATAATTGAGTGGACCTCTCATTCGTCATCCAGAGGGGTGCAATTTAAATCAAATGATGTGGAAGCCAAGGAGTCAGTCAGTTAATATATACCCCAACTTGATAGCACTTTCTACTTTGGTTTTAAAGAAAGATACTAAAGTTGGAGTAGATATCAGCGTGTTCTCATTCAAAAGAGCATGGAAAGATATACATTTTCATTGAAGAATGGAAGTTTGAGCTTTGCCAGTTGTTCAACAAACATTTAAAAATACCCCAAAGAGAAGCACTTAGGAAAATATCACCATTCAATGCTTCAATTTAAAGTAGTCTTACTGTGTTGTACCCTGTGAATAAAGGAGATTTGAGTGTAGTTCTCATTTTAGAGTTCCAGTAGATACTATTCTCCTGCTGCAATGGTCACTTGAAACTACCCCAACAAATAGCACTTACCACATACTGATACAAGTCAGTGCTATTGTTAAGGTAATGGAAGTGATAGTTGTGGCATCTGAAAATCTTCTCAATCTTTATCTCCAAAATGCAGTAGCATCAAATTACATCACTTGCAAAAAAAGTGTAGAAGATGTTCCTTTCATTCGTCATCCAGAGGGGTGCAATTTAAATCAAATGATGTGGAAGCCAAGGAGTCAGTCAGTTAATATATACCCCAACTTGATAGCACTTTCTACTTTGGTTTTAAAGAAAGATACTAAAGTTGGAGTAGATATCAGCATGTTCTCATTCAAAAGAGCATGGAAAGATATACATTTTCATTGAAGAATGGAAGTTTGAGCTTTGCCAGTTGTTCAACAAACATTTAAAAATACCCCAAAGAGAAGCACTTAGGAAAATATCACCATTCAATGCTTCAATTTAAAGTAGTCTTACTGTGTTGTACCCTGTGAATAAAGGAGATTTGAGTGTAGTTCTCATTTTAGAGTTCCAGTAGATACTATTCTCCTGCTGCAATGGTCACTTGAAACTACCCCAACAAATAGCACTTACCACATACTGATACAAGTCAGTGCTATTGTGGAGGTACTGGTAAAGTTAGTTGTGGCATCTGAAAATCTTCTCAATCTTTATCTCCAAAATGCAGTAGCAGCCGATTACATCAATTGCAAAAACAGCCAAGAAGATGATGTTCCTTGCTGTTCCACAGAGCTTATCTGTTGAAAAAACACAATCCCTCACCTTTTAAATATGCATGTGTTCCCTGCTGGGGCCATTCAGATTCACATTTACCTAAAAGCCCATCCAGCTTTGATTGCTCTGTTAATAACTTATAAACGTCAGAGCCATTTTGTACTTGAGAGAAACTTTCACACATTTAAAGAACATCATGCAAGCAAAACTCTTCTTCCCCTGTTTTAAATTATGAATAAGTGATGGTATTTGATTTAAAAATGTTTTACCAAACTATGACATGTAGGCAAAATGTCTAGGCATTGCAGCACCCACTAGTGTCTGGAATGAGTATACAGCTGTTTTAAAACAAGTAGAATAATCACTTCATGAGCATACACCAAAAAGACTGCCCCCAAGAGAAGCACATTTTATCAAAAATAATTGAGTGGACCTCTCATTCGTCATCCAGAGGGGTGCAATTTAAATCAAATGATGTGGAAGCCAAGGAGTCAGTCAGTTAATATATACCCCAACTTGATAGCACTTTCTACTTTGGTTTTAAAGAAAGATACTAAAGTTGGAGTAGATATCAGCGTGTTCTCATTCAAAAGAGCATGGAAAGATATAGATTTTCATTGAAGAATGGAAGTTTGAGCTTTGCCAGTTGTTCAACAAACATTTAAAAATACCCCAAAGAGAAGCACTTAGGAAAATATCACCATTCAATGCTTCAATTTAAAGTAGTCTTACTGTGTTGTACCCTGTGAATAAAGGAGATTTGAGTGTAGTTCTCATTTTAGAGTTCCAGTAGATACTATTCTCCTGCTGCAATGTTCACTTGAAACTACCCCAACAAATAGCACTTACCACATACTGATACAAGTCAGTGCTATTGTTAAGGTAATGGAAGTGATAGTTGTGGCATCTGAAAATCTTCTCAGTCTTTATATCCAAAATGCAGTAGCATCAAATTACATCACTTGCAAAAAAGTGTAGAAGATGTTCCTTTCATTCGTCATCCAGAGGGGTGCAATTTAAATCAAATGATGTGGAAACCAAGGAGTCAGTCAGTTAATATATACCCCAACTTGATAGCACTTTCTACTTTGGTTTTAAAGAAAGATACTAAAGTTGGAGTAGATATCAGCATGTTCTCATTCAAAAGAGCATGGAAAGATATACATTTTCATTGAAGAATGGAAGTTTGAGCTTTGCCAGTTGTTCAACAAGCATTTAAAAATACCCCAAAGAGAAGCACTTAGGGAAATATCACCATTCAATGCTTCAATTTAAAGTAGTCTTACTGTGTTGTATCCTGTGAATAAAGGAGATTTGAGTGTAGATCTCATTTTAAAGTTCAAGTAGATACTGTTCTCCTGCTGCAATGGTCACTTGAAACTACCCCAAAAAATAGCACTTACCACATACTGATACAAGTCAGTGCTATTGTGGAGGTACTGGTAAAGATGGTTGTGGCATCTGAAAATCTTCTCAATCTTTATCTCCAAAATGCAGTAGCAGACGATTACATCAATTGCAAAAACAGCCAAGAAGAAGATGTTCCTTCCTGTTCCACAGAGCTTGTCTGTTGAAAAAACACAATTCCTCACCTTTTAAATGTGCATGTGTCCCTGCTGGGGCCATTCAGATTCACATTTACCTAGAAGCCCATCAAGGTTTGATTGCTCTGTTAATACCTTATAAACGTCAGAGCCATTTTGTACCTGAGTGAAACTTTCACACATTTAAAGAACATCATGCAATCAAAACTCTTCTTCCCCTGTTTTAAATTATGAATAAGTGATGGTATTTGATTTAAAAATGTTTTACCAAACTATGACATGTAGATAAAATGTCTAGGCATTGCAGCACCCACTAGTGTCTGGAATGAGTATACAGCTGTTTTAAAACAAGTAGAATAATCACTTCATGAGCATACACCAAAAAGACTGCCCCCAAGAGAAGCACATTTTATCAAAAATAATTGAGTGGACCTCTCATTCGTCATCCAGAGGGGTGCAATTTAAATCAAATGATGTGGAAGCCAAGGAGTCAGATCAGTTAATATATACCCCAACTTGATAGCACTTTCTACTTTGGTTTTAAAGAAAGATACTAAAGTTGGAGTAGATATCAGCGTGTTCTCATTCAAAAGAGCATGGAAAGATATACATTTTCATTGAAGAATGGAAGTTTGAGCTTTGCCAGTTGGTCAACAAACATTTAACAACACCCCAAAGAGAAGCACTTAGGAAAATATCACCATTCAATGCTTCAATTTAAAGTAGTCTTACTGTGTTGTACCCTGTGAATAAAGGCGATTTGAGTGTAGTTCTCATTTTAGAGTTCCAGTAGATACTATTCTCCTGCTGCAATGGTCACTTGAAACTACCCCAACAAATAGCACTTACCACATACTGATACAAGTCAGTGCTATTGTGGAGGTACTGGTAAAGATAGTTGTGGCATCTGAAAATCTTCTCAATCTTTATCTCCAAAATGCAGTAGCAGCCGATTACATCAATTGCAAAAACAGCCAAGAAGATGATGTTCCTTGCTGTTCCACAGAGCTTATCTGTTGAAAAAACACAATCCCTCACCTTTTAAATGTGCATGTGTCTCCTGCTGGGGCCATTCAGATTCACATTTACCTAAAAGCCCATCCAGCTTTGATTGCTCTGTTAATAACTTATAAACGTCAGAGCCATTTTGTACCTGAGTGAACCTTTCACACATTTAAAGAACATCATGCAATCAAAACTCTTCTTCCCCTGTTTTAAATTATGAATAAGTGATGGTATTTGATTTAAAAATGTTTTACCAAACTATGACATGTAGGCAAAATGTCTATGCATTGCAGCACCCACTAGTGTCTGGAATGAGTATACAGCTGTTTTAAAACAAGTAGAATAATCACTTCATGAGCATACACCAAAAAGACTGCCCCCAAGACAAGCACATTTTATCAAAAATAATTGAGTGGACCTCTCATTCGTCATCCAGAGGGGTGCAATTTAAATCAAATGATGTGGAAGCCAAGGAGTCAGTCAGTTAATATATACCCCAACTTGATAGCACTTTCTACTTTGGTTTTAAAGAAAGATACTAAAGTTGGAGTAGACATCAGCGTGTTCTCATTCAAAAGAGCATGGAAAGATATACATCTTCATTGAAGAATGGAAGTTTGAGCTTTGCCAGTTGTTCAACAAACATTTAAAAATACCCCAAAGAGAAGCACTTAGGAAAATATCACCATTCAATGCTTCAATTTAAAGTAGTCTTACTGTGTTGTACCCTGTGAATAAAGGAGATTTGAGTGTAGTTCTCATTTTAGAGTTCCAGTAGATACTATTCTCCTGCTGCAATGGTCACTTGAAACTACCCCAACAAATAGCACTTACCACATACAAGATACAAGTCAGTGCTATTGTTAAGGTAATGGAAGTGATAGTTGTGGCATCTGAAAATCTTCTCAATCTTTATCTCCAAAATGCAGTAGCATCAAATTACATCACTTGCAAAAAAAGTGTAGAAGATGTTCCTTTCATTCGTCATCCAGAGGGGTGCAATTTAAATCAAATGGTGTGGAAGCCAAGGAGTCAGTCAGTTAATATATACCCCAACTTGATAGCACTTTCTACTTTGGTTTTAAAGAAAGATACTAAAGTTGGAGTAGATATCAGCGTGTTCTCATTCAAAAGAGCATGGAAAGATATACATTTTCATTGAAGAATGGAAATTTGAGCTTTGCCAGTTGTTCAACAAACATTTAAAAATACCCCAAAGAGAAGCACTTAGGAAAATATCACCATTCAATGCTTCAATTTAAAATAGTCTTACTGTGTTGTATCCTGTGAATAAAGGAGATTTGAGTGTAGATCTCATTTTAAAGTTCAAGTAGATACTGTTCTCCTGCTGCAATGGTCACTTGAAACTACCCCAAAAAATAGCACTTACCACATACTGATGCAAGTCAGTGCTATTGTCAAGGTAATAGAAGTGATAGTTGTGGCATCTGAAAATGTTCTCAATCTTTATCTCCAAAATGCAGTAGCATCAAATTACATCACTTGCAAAAAAAGTGTAGAAGATGTTCCTTTCATTCGTCATCCAGAGGGGTGCAATTTAAATCAAATGGTGTGGAAGCCAAGGAGTCAGTCAGTTAATATATACCCCAACTTGATAGCACTTTCTACTTTGGTTTTAAAGAAAGATACTAAAGTTGGAGTAGATATCAGCGTGTTCTCATTCAAAAGAGCATGGAAAGATATACATTTTCATTGAAGAATGGAAGTTTGAGCTTTGCCAGTTGTTCAACAAACATTTAAGAATACCCCAAAGAGAAGCACTTAGGAAAATATCACCATTCAATGCTTCAATTAAGTAGTCTTACTGTGTTGTACCCTGTGAATAAAGGAGATTTGAGTGTAGTTCTCATTTTAGAGTTCCAGTAGATACTATTCTCCTGCTGCAATGGTCACTTGAAACTACCTCAACAAATAGCACTTACCACATACTGATACAAGTCAGTGCTATTGTTAAGGAAATGGAAGTGATAGTTGTGGCATCTGAAAATCTTCTCAATCTTTATCTCCAAAATGCAATAGCAGCCGATTACATCAATTGTAAAAACAGCCAAAAAGAAGATGTTCCTTGCTGTTCCACAGAGCTTGTCTGTTGAAAAAACGCAATTCCTCACCTTTTAAATGTGCATGTGTCCCCTGCTGGGGCCATTCAGATTCACATTTACCTAGAAGCCCATCCAGGTTTGATTGCTCTGTTAGTACCTTATAAACGTCAGAGCCATTTTGTACCTGAGTGGAACTTTCACACATTTAAAGAACATCATGCAATCAAAACTCTTCTTCCCCTGTTTTAAATTATGAATAAGTGATGGTATTTGATTTAAAAATGTTTTACCAAACTATGACATGTAGATAAAATGTCTAGGCATTGCAGCACCCACTAGTGTCTGGAATGAGTATACAGCTGTTTTAAAACAAGTAGAATAATCACTTCATGAGCATACACCAAAAAGACTGCCCCCAAGAGAAGCACATTTTATCAAAAATAATTGAGTGGACCTCTCATTCGTCATCCAGAGGGGTGCAATTTAAATCAAATGATGTGGAAGCCAAGGAGTCAGACAGTTAATATATACCCCAACTTGATAGCACTTTCTACTTTGGTTTTAAAGAAAGATACTAAAGTTGGAGTAGATATCAGCGTGTTCTCATTCAAAAGAGCATGGAAAGATATACATTTTCATTGAAGAATGGAAGTTTGAGCTTTGCCAGTTGGTCAACAAACATTTAACAACACCCCAAAGAGAAGCACTTAGGAAAATATCACCATTCAATGCTTCAATTTAAAGTAGTCTTACTGTGTTGTACCCTGTGAATAAAGGCGATTTGAGTGTAGTTCTCATTTTAGAGTTCCAGTAGATACTATTCTCCTGCTGCAATGGTCACTTGAAACTACCCCAACAAATAGCACTTACCACATACTGATACAAGTCAGTGCTATTGTGGAGGTACTGGTAAAGATAGTTGTGGCATCTGAAAATCTTCTCAATCTTTATCTCCAAAATGCAGTAGCAGCCGATTACATCAATTGCAAAAACAGCCAAGAAGATGATGTTCCTTGCTGTTCCACAGAGCTTATCTGTTGAAAAAACACAATCCCTCACCTTTTAAATGTGCATGTGTCCCCTGCTGGGGCCATTCAGATTCACATTTACCTAAAAGCCCATCCAGCTTTGATTGCTCTGTTAATAACTTATAAACGTCAGAGCCATTTTGTACCTGAGTGAACCTTTCACACATTTAAAGAACATCATGCAATCAAAACTCTTCTTCCCCTGTTTTAAATTATGAATAAGTGATGGTATTTGATTTAAAAATGTTTTACCAAACTATGACATGTAGGCAAAATGTCTATGCATTGCAGCACCCACTAGTGTCTGGAATGAGTATACAGCTGTTTTAAAACAAGTAGAATAATCACTTCATGAGCATACACCAAAAAGACTGCCCCCAAGACAAGCACATTTTATCAAAAATAATTGAGTGGACCTCTCATTCGTCATCCAGAGGGGTGCAATTTAAATCAAATGATGTGGAAGCCAAGGAGTCAGTCAGTTAATATATACCCCAACTTGATAGCACTTTCTACTTTGGTTTTAAAGAAAGATACTAAAGTTGGAGTAGACATCAGCGTGTTCTCATTCAAAAGAGCATGGAAAGATATACATCTTCATTGAAGAATGGAAGTTTGAGCTTTGCCAGTTGTTCAACAAACATTTAAAAATACCCCAAAGAGAAGCACTTAGGAAAATATCACCATTCAATGCTTCAATTTAAAGTAGTCTTACTGTGTTGTACCCTGTGAATAAAGGAGATTTGAGTGTAGTTCTCATTTTAGAGTTCCAGTAGATACTATTCTCCTGCTGCAATGGTCACTTGAAACTACTCCCAACAAATAGCACTTACCACATACAAGATACAAGTCAGTGCTATTGTTAAGGTAATGGAAGTGATAGTTGTGGCATCTGAAAATCTTCTCAATCTTTATCTCCAAAATGCAGTAGCATCAAATTACATCACTTGCAAAAAAAGTGTAGAAGATGTTCCTTTCATTCGTCATCCAGAGGGGTGCAATTTAAATCAAATGGTGTGGAAGCCAAGGAGTCAGTCAGTTAATATATACCCCAACTTGATAGCACTTTCTACTTTGGTTTTAAAGAAAGATACTAAAGTTGGAGTAGATATCAGCGTGTTCTCATTCAAAAGAGCATGGAAAGATATACATTTTCATTGAAGAATGGAAATTTGAGCTTTGCCAGTTGTTCAACAAACATTTAAAAATACCCCAAAGAGAAGCACTTAGGAAAATATCACCATTCAATGCTTCAATTTAAAATAGTCTTACTGTGTTGTATCCTGTGAATAAAGGAGATTTGAGTGTAGATCTCATTTTAAAGTTCAAGTAGATACTGTTCTCCTGCTGCAATGGTCACTTGAAACTACCCCAAAAAATAGCACTTACCACATACTGATGCAAGTCAGTGCTATTGTCAAGGTAATAGAAGTGATAGTTGTGGCATCTGAAAATGTTCTCAATCTTTATCTCCAAAATGCAGTAGCATCAAATTACATCACTTGCAAAAAAAGTGTAGAAGATGTTCCTTTCATTCGTCATCCAGAGGGGTGCAATTTAAATCAAATGATGTGGAAGCCAAGGAGTCAAGTCAGTTAATATATACCCCAACTTGATAGCACTTTCTACTTTGGTTTTAAAGAAAGATACTAAAGTTGGAGTAGATATCAGCGTGGTCTCATTCAAAAGAGCATGGAAAGATATACATTTTCATTGAAGAATGGAAGTTTGAGCTTTGCCAGTTGTTCAACAAACATTTAAAAATACGCCAAAGAGAAGCACTTAGGAAAATATCACCATTCAATGCTTCAATTTAAAGTAGTCTTACTGTGTTGTACCCTGTGAATAAAGGAGATTTGAGTGTAGTTCTCATTTTAGAGTTCCAGTAGATACTATTCTCCTGCTGCAATGGTCACTTGAAACTACCCCAAAAAATAGCACTTACCACATACAAGATACAAGTCAGTGCTATTGTTAAGGTAATAGAAGTGATAGTTGTTGCATCTGAAAATCTTCTCAATCTTTATCTCCAAAATGCAGTAGCAGCCGATTACATCAATTGCAAAAACAGCCAAGAAGATGATGTTCCTTGCTGTTCCACAGAGCTTATCTGTTGAAAAAACACAATCCCTCACCTTTTAAATGTGCATGTGTCCCCTGCTGGGGCCATTCAGATTCACATTTACCTAAAAGCCCATCCAGCTTTGATTGCTCTGTTAATAACTTATAAACGTCAGAGCCATTTTGTACCTGAGTGAACCTTTCACACATTTAAAGAACATCATGCAAGCAAAACTCTTCTTCCCCTGTTTTAAATTATGAATAAGTGATGGTATTTGATTTAAAAATGTTTTACCAAACTATGACATGTAGGCAAAATATCTAGGCATTGCAGCACCCACTAGTGTCTGGAATGAGTATACAGCTGTTTTAAAACAAGTAGAATAATCACTTCATGAGCATACACCAAAAAGACTGCCACCAAGAGAAGCACATTTTATCAAAAATAATTGAGTGGACCTCTCATTCGTCATCCAGAGGGGTGCAATTTAAATCAAATGACGTGGAAGCCAAGGAGTCAGTCAGTTAATATATACCCCAACTTGATAGCACTTTCTACTTTGGTTTTAAAGAAAGATACTAAAGTTGGAGTAGATATCAGCGTGGTCTCATTCAAAAGAGCATGGAAAGATATACATTTTCATTGAAGAATGGAAGTTTGAGCTTTGCCAGTTGTTCAACAAACATTTAAAAATACGCCAAAGAGAACACTTAGGAAAATATCACCATTCAATGCTTCAATTTAAAGTAGTCTTACTGTGTTGTACCCTATGAATAAAGGAGATTTGAGTGTAGTTCTCATTTTAGAGTTCCAGTAGATACTATTCTCCTGCTGCAATGGTCACTTGAAACTACCCCAACAAATAGCACTTACCACATACAAGATACAAGTCAGTGCTATTGTTAAGGTAATAGAAGTGATAGTTGTGGCATCTGAAAATCTTCTCAATCTTTATCTCCAATATGCAGTAGCAGCCGATTACATCAATTGCAAAATCAGCCAAGAAGATGATGTTCCTTGCTGTTCCACAGAGCTTATCTGTTGAAAAAACACAATCCCTCACCTTTTAAATGTGCATGTGTCCCCTGCTGGGGCCATTCAGATTCACATTTACCTAAAAGCCCATCCAGCTTTGATTGCTCTGTTAATAACTTATAAATGTCAGAGCGATTTTGTACCTGAGTGAACCTTTCACACATTTAAAGAACATCATGCAAGCAAAACTCTTCTTCCCCTGTTTTAAATTATGAATAAGTGATGGTATTTGATTTAAAAATGTTTTACCAAACTATGACATGTAGGCAAAATATCTAGGCATTGCAGCACCCACTAGTGTCTGGAATGAGTATACAGCTGTTTTAAAACAAGTAGAATAATCACTTCATTAGCATACACCAAAAAGACTGCCCCCAAGAGAAGCACATTTTATCAAAAATAATTGAGTGGACCTCTCATTCGTCATCCAGAGGGGTGCAATTTAAATCAAATGACGTGGAAGCCAAGGAGTCAGTCAGTTAATATATACCCCAACTTGATAGCACTTTCTACTTTGGTTTTAAAGAAAGATACTAAAGTTGGAGTAGATATCAGCGTGGTCTCATTCAAAAGAGCATGGAAAGACATACATTTTCATTGAAGAATGGAAGTTTGAGCTTTGCCAGTTGTTCAACAAACATTTAAAAATACGCCAAAAAGAAGCACTTAGGAAAATATCACCATTCAATGCTTCAATTTAAAGTAGTCTTACTGTGTTGTACCCTGTGAATAAAGGAGATTTGAGTGTAGTTCTCATTTTAGAGTTCCAGTAGATACTATTCTCCTGCTGCAATGGTCACTTGAAACTACCCCAACAAATAGCACTTACCACATACAAGATACAAGTCAGTGCTATTGTTAAGGTAATAGAAGTGATAGTTGTGGCATCTGAAAATCTTCTCAATCTTTATCTCCAATATGCAGTAGCAGGCGATTACATCAATTGCAAAAACAGCCAAGAAGATGATGTTCCTTGCTGTTCCACAGAGCTTATCTGTTGAAAAAACACAATCCCTCACCTTTTAAATGTGCATGTGTCCCCTGCTGGGGCCATTCAGATTCACATTTACCTAAAAGCCCATCCAGCTTTGATTGCTCTGTTAATAACTTATAAACGTCAGAGCCATTTTGTACTTGAGTGAAACTTTCACACATTTAAAGAACATCATGCAAGCAAAACTCTTCTTCCCCTGTTTTAAATTATGAATAAGTGATGGTATTTGATTTAGAAATGTTTTACCAAACTATGACATGTAGGCAAAATGTCTAGGCATTGCAGCACCCACTAGTGTCTGGAATGAGTATACAGCTGTTTTAAAACAAGTAGAATAATCACTTCATGAGCATACACCAAAAAGACTGCCCCCAAGAGAAGCACATTTTATTAAAAATATTTGAGTGGACCTCTTATTCGTCATCCAGAGGGGTGCAATTTAAATCAAATGATGTGGAAACCAAGGAGTCAGTCAGTTAATATATACCCCAACTTGATAGCACTTTCTACTTTGGTTTTAAAGAAAGATACTAAAGTTGGAGTAGATATCAGCATGTTCTCATTCAAAAGAGCATGGAAAGATATACATTTTCATTGAAGAATGGAAGTTTGAGCTTTGCCAGTTGTTCAACAAGCATTTAAAAATACCCCAAAGAGAAGCACTTAGGGAAATATCACCATTCAATGCTTCAATTTAAAGTAGTCTTACTGTGTTGTATCCTGTGAATAAAGGAGATTTGAGTGTAGATCTCATTTTAAAGTTCAAGTAGATACTGTTCTCCTGTTGCAATGGTCACTTGAAACTACCCCAAAAAATAGCACTTACCACATACTGATACAAGTCAGTGCTATTGTGGAGGTACTGGTAAAGATGGTTGTGGCATCTGAAAATCTTCTCAATCTTTATCTCCAAAATGCAGTAGCAGACGATTACATCAATTGCAAAAACAGCCAAGAAGAAGATGTTCCTTCCTGTTCCACAGAGCTTGTCTGTTGAAAAAAACGCAATTCCTCACCTTTTAAATGTGCATGTGTCCCCTGCTGGGGCCATTCAGATTCACATTTACCTAGAAGCCCATCAAGCTTTGATTGCTCTGTTAATACCTTATAAACGTCAGAGCCATTTTGTACCTGAGTGAAACTTTCACACATTTAAAGAACATCATGCAAGCAAAACTCTTCTTCCCCTGTTTTAAATTATGAATAAGTGATGGTATTTCATTTAAAAATGTTTTACCAAACTATGACATGTAGGCAAAATGTCTAGGCATTGCAGCACCCACTAGTGTCTGGAATGAGTATACAGCTGTTTTAAAACAAGTAGAATAATCACTTCATGAGAATACACCAAAAAGACTGCCCCCAAGAGAAGCACATTTTATCAAAAATAATTGAGTGGACCTCTCATTCGTCATCCAGAGAGGTGCAATTTAAATCAAATGACGTGGAAGCCAAGGAGTCAGTCAGTTAATATATACCCCAACTTGATAGCACTTTCTACTTTGGTTTTAAAGAAAGATACTAAAGTTGGAGTAGATATCAGCGTGTTCTCATTCAAAAGAGCATGGAAAGATATACATCTTCATTGAAGAATGGAAGTTTGAGCTTTGCCAGTTGTTCAACAAACATTTAAAAATACCCCAAAGAGAAGCACTTAGGAAAATATCACCATTCAATGCTTCAATTTAAAGTAGTCTTACTGTGTTGTACCCTGTGAATAAAGGAGATTTGAGTGTAGTTCTCACTTTAGAGTTCCAGTAGATACTATTCTCCTGCTGCAATGGTCACTTGAAACTACCCCAACAAATAGCACTTACACATACAAGATACAAGTCAGTGCTATTGTTAAGGTAATGGAAGTGATAGTTGTGGCATCTGAAAATCTTCTCAATCTTTATCTCCAAAATGCAGTAGCAGCCGATTATATCAATTGCAAAAACAGCCAAGAAGAAGATGTTCCTTCCTGTTCCACAGAGCTTGTCTGTTGAAAAAAACGCAATTCCTCACCTTTTAAATGTGCATGTGTCCCCTGCTGGGGCCATTCAGATTCACATTTACCTAGAAGCCCATCCAGCTTTGATTGCTCTGTTAATACCTTATAAACGTCAGAGCCATTTTGTACCTGAGTGGAACTTTCACACATTTAAAGAACATCATGCAATCAAAACTCTTCTTCCCCTGTTTTAAATTATGAATAAGTGATGGTATTTGATTTAAAAATGTTTTACCAAACTATGACATGTAGTGCGTTCTCATTTAAAAGAGCATGGAAAGATTTAAAAATACCCCAAAGAGAAGCACTTAGGAAAATATCACCATTCAATGCTTCAATTTAAAGTAGTCTTACTGTGTTGTACCCTGTGAATAAAGGAGATTTGAGTGTAGTTCTCATTTTAAAGTTCCAGAAGATACTGTTCTCCTGCTGCAATGGTCACTTGAAACTACCCCAAAAAATAGCACTTACCACATACTGATACAAGTTAGTGCTATTGTGGAGGTACTGTTAGAGATTGTTGTGGCATCTGAAAATCTTCTCAATCTTTATCTCCAAAATGCAGTAGCAGCCGATTACATCAATTGCAAAAACAGCCAAGAAGATGATGTTCCTTGCTGTTCCACTGTAACGAAGGCTCAGGTTGAGTGGGATCCATATGCGGTTTATTACAAGGAAAATCATAGTGGAACAGGCAAGGGTCGAGAACCAGGTAAATAGAGTTATAAGTGATAGGCATAATCGTAATCAGACAGGCAAAAGTTCAGGGCAGGCGGCAGACAGCAATAATAAAGTTCCAGGTAAACAATACAAAGGCAGTTGGCTAACAGATGTAAACGGAGGTACAAGTCAGGGTCGATAACACAGACAAGAATTGCAGGTAATAATAACGCTCAGAAATGCAGCCGGGGCAAACAAGACTTCGCAATGAATGAATAAACAAACAGGGTTAAAATAGAGGAAGGTAATAAGCAACAGCTGTAGATGAATCAGACCAGGAGAGTGGGTATATGGGAAATGTAGTCTAAAAGTCAATATTCAGGAGAGCTAGATCTCCGGTGGCCACTTGGGGAGTTTTCACTGATATTCGTGACAGAGCCCCCCTCCTGCGAGCAGCTCCTGACGCGAGGACACATCCGACGTTGAGGTCTACCTCTGTGCCGAGGGGCCGGTTTTTCCGGATTGAGTCTATGAAAGTCCGAGATGAGATTGGGGTCGAGGATGTCATCAGCTCTGACCCAGGATCTCTCCTCCGGACCGTACCCCTCCCAGTCTACCAGGTATTGGATCTGACCTCTCTGACGTCTGGAATCTAGTAGATCTCGCACCAGGAAAGCCTCCTCGCCATCCACTATCATGGGAGGAGGGCCAGGGTTAACGTCTTCCTCCTCAGCTCTCGGGCCACCGGCAGGTTTCAAGAAGGAGACATGGAAAGTAGGAGAGATGCGATAATTAGCAGGTAATTCAAGGCGAAAAGTCACAGGGTTGATATTTTTGGGGATTTTGAAGGGACCTATGTACCTGGGACTAAGTTTCTTGCAGGGCAAGCGGAGGCGAAGATCTCGGGTTGAAAGCCATACCCACTGTCCGGGAACATAGTTAGGATTCTGACAGCGGTGGCGATCTGCTTGTTTCTTAGACCTGTTTACAGCCCGTTGAAGATGGACGTGGGCCTGGTCCCACACAGCCTCGCTGCGCTGGAACCAGCTGTTCACAGCCGGGACTTCAGAGGGTTCACTGGACCAAGGAAACAAAGGAGGTTGGTACCCCAGAACGCACTAGAAGGGAGTTAGTTTCGTGGAGGGCTTGAGGATCGAGTTCTGTGCATATTCAGCCCAAGGAAGGAAACGGCTCCAGTCAGTTTGGTTGTGATGACAGTACATACGTAGAAACTTTGTTATTTCTTGATTTAGTCGTTCCGTCTGACCATTAGACTGAGGATGGTATCCTGAAGTGAGACTAATGTTGACGTTTAACAATCGAAAGAACGCTGTCCACACCCTGGAGGTGAATTGGGGACCCCGGTCAGAGACGATGTCCTCTGGAAGCCCATAATAGCGGAACACATAGTGGAAGAGGTGTTCCGCGGTTTCAAAGGCTGAAGGGAGTTTAGCCAGGGGTATTAGGCGACATGCTTTGGAGAATCGATCAATTACAGTTAGGATGGTGGTGTGACCTTGAGAGACTGGTAGGTCTGTTACGAAATCAATGGCGATGTGAGACCATGGTCGTTGTGAGATGGGTAGAGGTTGAAGCAGGCCTGCCGGAGGTTGTCTAGGGGTTTTAGCAATATTGCAAGTATGACAGCCATTTACGAACGTGTTGACGTTGGCCTGTAGAGTCTCCCACCAGAATCGATTCCTCAATAAGTGTATCGTGGAGGTAATGCCAGGGTGTCCAGAATTTGTGGAGGAATGTACCCAGCGAATTACCTTTTCCCTTAGGTTGAGTGGTACGAACGTGCGATTGGGTGGGCATCCAGATGGGGGTGGGTGATGTGTATGGGCCTGGGAGATTTCTGCCATAACATCCCACTGAACCGGGGCTAGAATCAGTGTGGGAGAGATGATGGGTTCTGAAACAAGATTCTGAGGAGGGGAGTCGTGTTGGCGAGAGAGTGAATCAGCCTTGAAATTTTTTGATCCAGGGAGGTAGGAAATAGAGAAATTAAACCGAGTGAAGAATAATGCCCATCTGGCCTGTCTGGGGTTGAGTCTTTTAGCTGACCGTAAATATTCCAAGTTGCGATGGTCAGTGAGAACTAGAAACGGGTGTCTTGCTCCCTCCAGCCAGTGCCGCCATTCTTCAAAAGCCGCTTTCATAGCCAGTAATTCGCGGTTGCCTACATCATAATTTCGTTCAGCGGGGGAAAGTTTGCGCAAATAATAAGCACATGGAAAAAGCTTAGGGGGATTACCTTGACGTTGGGAGAGGATGGCACCAATGCCTGTGTTAGACGCGTCAACTTCCACCACAAAGGGAGTGTTGGGGTCAGGGTGATGCAGGATCGGTGCCGAGGTGAAGCGTTTTTTTAACGGGCTGAAGGCCTGGAGGGCATTGGTTGACCAGTGCAGTTTGGAGTTTCCTCCTTTTACCATGGCAGAGACCACTACCACTTTGTCTATGTAAATGAGGAATTGTCAAACCAAACAAAAGTAAAATATGGAGTGCCACAGGGATCAGTTTTAGGGGTTCCCCTGGGGTGGGGCACACAAAAGTGTAATATGTTTCTCGTGGAATACAGATAGCGTGCGCAAAGTTTGGGAATGATCGCTCGTTCGTAGCCAACACGGTGGCCTAAAACGTACTCCTTGGCCCTTTATTGTTTCCCCCCACTTGGTGGCAGTCTATACAATGTGAGTCTATGGAAAAATGCTCACAAATGATGAGTTTTTTACATCTGAGATGTACTGTTGCAGAAATTATTTTTAATGTCATTCTAAATTTTGCAATCACTGTATTAAAGTGAATAATTCAGGTGGAATTATACAATAACACGAGAAAATTGTATTGATGGACTTATAAGGATAATAACAAGAAAACTATAATACTACTAATAATAACATTAATAATAGTAATAATTCATTTAAGTTATGAAGTGCTTTTCTAGACACGGATGAGAGACAGCAAAGGCTGTCCATTTAACTGGCCATATATATATTTATAAAATCTGCATGTTTTAAAAACACGTGGACGCCCCCTAAAGGTTCAGCATTGAAACTGTCTGTGATTCTCTGTTAAAATATCCACTTTGTAGCAGTTTTGCACAGTGCAGGTCTCAATATGTCCACTATTCAATTCAATACAATTCAAAGAGTCTTTATTGGCATGAATATAAACGATACAGTATTGCCAAAGCAGAGGCTGTGTAAAAAAGAACTACACCTTAATCTATAATTACATTTAGTTTAACAAATATAAAAATAACTAATCAAAATAAATCCACTATGTGTATATGTGTGTATATATTTGTATCTGCAAGTCGTAAATCTATCTTTCTATCTACCTAAATATCTGTCTGTCTGTCTGTCTCTTTGTCTGTCTGTCTGTCTAACAATCTGTCTGTCTGTCTATCTATCTATCAGCTATGCTGATGACACGCAACTCTACTTGTCTTTCCAGCCCAACGACACCACAGTGACCGCTCGAATCGCTACCTGTCTGGCAGACATCTCAGCCTGGATGAAGGAACACCACCTTCAACTCAACCCAGCCAAGACCGAACTCCTTGTCTTTCCAGCCAACCCTGCTGTTGAACACAACATCACCGTGCAGCTGGGTCCAACTACAGTTTCACCTTCCAAAACGGTCAGAAATCTAGGGGTAACCATTGATGATGAGCTAAATTTCACTGACCACATTTCAAAGACTGCAAGATCATGTAGATTTACACTACAATATCAGGAAGATAAGACCCTTCCTCTCTGTACATGCCACACAACTGCTCGTTCAGTCCCTTGTCATAACTAGACTGGACTACTGTAACGCTCTCATTGCAGGCCTTCCTGCATGTGCTATTAGACCTCTCCAAATGATCCAGAATGCAGCAGCACGTCTGGTCTTTAATGAACCCAAGAGAGCACATGTTACACCACTTTTTGTCTCTCTCCACTCTCTGTCTATCTATCTATTCTCTGTCTGTCTCTTTGTCTGTCTATCTATCTATCTATTCTCTGTCTGTCTCTTTGTCTGTCTATCTGTCTGTCTGTCTGTTTTCTGTGTATCTATCTATGTATCTATCTAGGTCTTACATCTATCTATCTCTCTTTTTGTCTCTCTGTCTGACTGTCTGTCTGTCTGTCTGTCTGTCTATCTATATGTCTGTCTGTCTGTCTGTATGAATGTCTATCTATATGTGTGTCTTTTCTTTCTATCTATCTGATCTATCCATCTGTCTATCTATCTGATCTATCCATCTCCGTCTGTCAGTCTGTCTTTGTGTCTGTCTGTCTGTATGTCTGTCTGTCTTTGTGTCTGTCTGTCTGTATGTCTGTCTGTCTTATATATCTGTCTTTTCTATCTATCTATCTGTCTGTCTGTCTTATCTATCTATCTGTCTGTGTGTCTGTCTGTCTGTATGTCTGTCTATCTATATATCTGTCTTTTCTATCTGTCTGTCTGTCTGTCTGTCTGTCTGTCTGTCAGTATGTCTTTGTGTCTGTCTGTCTATCTATCTATCTGTCTCGGGTTAGGGGTGGGGTTAGATTTGGGGTTAGGTTTGGGGTTATGCTTACAGACAGGGTTAAGTTGTTAGGGGTGGGGTTAGGTGTGGGGTTAGGTTTAGGGACAGGGTTTAGTTGTTAGGGGCAGGGTTAGGTGTGGGGTTAGGTTTAGGGACAGGGTTATATGTGGGGTTAGGTTTGGGGTTATAGGGTTAGGGTTAGTTAGGGTTAGGTTTAGGGTAAGGTTTAGGGTAAGGGTTAGCGGTTAAGGGTTAGGTTTAGGGGTTAGGTTAAGGGGTTAGGTTAAGGGGTTGAGTTTAGGGGTTGAGTTTAGGGGTTAGGTTTAGGGGTTAGGTTTAGGGGTTAGGTTAAGGGGTTAAGTTAAGGGGTTAGGTTAAGGGGTTAGGTTTAGGGGTTAGGGTTAGAGGTTAGGGTTAGGGTTAGTTAGGGTTTAGTTAGGGTTAGGTTAGGGTTAGGGTTAGGGTTAGGGTTAGGTTTAGGGTTAGGGTTAGGGGCAAAAAACTCCAAGTCTCAGGCCCAACGGGCCCCAGACATGGTTGTGCACGGGCCATCTCTCTCCCGAAAACCACACACCAGACCCAGATCATACCTGGAAGGACCAACAAATGCATCTTAATTAGGGTTTAAGAACAGTTCACTTTCCTCTAGGGTTATTCTAATTAGTGCTTTTATTATCATTTCTTTGCGCTGCCGGGTTCCTGCGGTTAGGTTTAGGGTTCTTTTGGGGGTATTAGTAGCCCAGGGTTCGTGTGGTTAGGGTTAGGTTGGGTGTTGTTTTGGCCCTTATCTTGTTTGTGGTAAACCTGTAGGTTTATTCCAATTAGGGTTATTTCAATTAGGGTTTACATAATTAGGGTTTATATACTTAGGGTTCCTATGGTTAGGGTTAGAGTATAGGGTTCTTGTGGGTGCTTAGTTAGCCCAGGGTTCGTGTGGTTAGGGTTAGGTTGGGTGTTGTTTTGGCCCTTATCTTGTTTGGGGTAAACCTATAGGGTTATTTCAATTAGGGTTTATATAATTAGGGTTTATATAATTAGGGTTTATATAATTAGGGTTTATATAATTAGGGTTAGGGTTAGGGTTAGGGTTAGGAAATTGTAAAATCCTAAGTCCAGGCCCCAAAGGGCCCAGGCCCGGTTGTGCACAGGCCTTCTCTCAACTGGTCGCTTCCTCGGGCCCAAAGTTCGGCAAGAGGATCAGGCAGAGAGCCCCGTCCACCCAATCCATGCTGCACCAACATACCCAGGGTTTAAATAATTAGGGTTAGGTCAGGTGGGGTTACAAATTGTAGGTTTTAAATTAAAAGCGTTATAAGTGTAAGGGTAGGTTTAGAGTAGGTTTAGGTGTAAGGGTATGTTTTGAGTGGGTTTAGGTGTTAGGGTTAGGTTAGGGCTAGGTTAAGTTTAGAGTGGGTTTAGGTGTTAGGGTTAGGTTATGTTAGGGTTAGGTTAAGTTTTGAGTGGGTTTAGGTGTTAGGGTTAGGTTATGTTAGGGTTAGGTTAAAATTAAAAGTGGGTTTAGGTGTTAGGGTTAGGTTATGTTAGGGTTAGGTTAAGTTTAGAGTGGGTTTAGGTGTTAGGGTTAGGTTAGGTTAGGGTTAGGTTAAGTTTAAAGTGGGTTTAGGTGTTAGAGTTAGGTTATGTTAGGGTTAGGTTAAGTTTTGAGTGGGTTTAGGTGTTAGGGTTAGGTTATGTTAGGGTTAGGTTAAGTTTAGAGTGGGTTTAGGTGTTAGGGTTAGGTTAAGTTTAGAGTGGGTTTAGGTGTTAGGGTTAGGTTAGGTTAGGGTTAGGTTAAGTTTAGAGTGGGTTTAGGTGTTAGGGTTAGGTTATGTTAGGGTTAGGTTAAGTTTTGAGTGGGTTTAGGTGTTAGGGTTAGGTTAGGTTATGTTAGGGTTAGGTTAAGTTTAGAGTGGGTTTAGGTGTTAGGGTTAGGTTAAGTTTAGAGTGGGTTTAGGTGCAGACATCTATGTCAGATGGGTTTCCAAATTTTAGGTTTCTAATTAAAAGGGTTTTAGGTGTAAGGGTAATTTTTATGTGGGGTTAGGGTTAGGTTAAGGTTAGGTTTAGGTGCAGGCCATCTTAGTCAGGTGGGGTTCAAAAATCCAGATATCAAATTAAAATGGTTTTAGGTGTGAGGGGTATGTTTTGAGCGGGTTTCGGTGCAGACAGATTCGTAAGGGGTATGTCAACCCGAAAAGGATAGATTTGGGGACCAAAGATCAAAGGTAAACCCAGGAAAAAGGGTTAGGGTTAGGGTTAGGGTTAGGTTAGGGTTAGGGTTAGGGTTAGGGTTAGGGTTAGGTTGTTAGGGACAACGGCCCCCCCCATAACAGTCCCCCCAGACTGCTATAGTTTGGGGGTTAGGGTTAGGGTTAGGGTTAGGGTTAGGGTAAGGTTAGGGTTAGGGTAGGGTTAGGTTAGGGTTAGGGTTAGGGTTAGGGTTAGGGTTAGGGTTAGGTTAGGGTTAGGGGTTAGGGTTAGGGTTAGGGTTAGGGTTAGGGTTAGGTATAGAGGTAAAAACGACTTCCACCCTCATTATGTCCACCCTCATTTGCATATCGAATCTGATTGGCTGGATTGTTTCACAGATAAATCTTTAGGACGGTCGGTCCGATTTTGCCAAGCTTGGTGTCATCGAATTCAGAATTCCGTCTGCATTCATGTGACGAGGAGAGATGAACAGAAGAAGAGAGCAATGGAAATGTAGCGCTGAAAAGGTAGAAGAGTCTTTTGCACGTAGGTTGTGAGTGGTTTAAAAATGTCACATGCACGCCTTTAAGATTTGCATGAATACGACTGTAATGGAGACGTGGTAATGAACGCATTTTTCACAAGAACGCTGAAATGTTTTTGTAGGAATTGTTGGGTGGGATAAACTCAATCCTTTATTATTATTATCATTTCATGAAACTTATCGGGGCATGCTTGTGAGGAGGAGATTATTGTGTTGCGAGCAGAGCAGACTTGAGTCCAGTAAATATAGCCTATTAAAGAAATTGTTCCAAAAACAAATGCATCAGAAAATAACCGAAGGACTTGAAAAACTTTTAAGAATAAAAACGGCATCGAATCTTGCCACGATAATGAGATGACACACTTGTTAGGGGCGTTTTGCCCTTTGAAATGAAATCTGCGAAATCCAATAAAGCCCATTCGCGGTTCACTCGCTGAGTCATCGATTACAATAACAACACATCAATTCAGATTTCCTTAAAGATAACTTTTTTTATTTATTTTTTTATTAATAATCATGCCAAGGTCTTACATTAAATTGTGTCCAAAATTGCAGAACATGAACAGCCAAAAAATAATAATAAATAATAAAAATAATATAAGGTTGAACAATGAAAGCATTTTTTGACTTTTCAATGATTTTTTGTTTTTTATGCCCGTCAAAGACATAATATAGAAGTTACAGTCAACCAGAAAAAGTGACTTGACATTGCAACTCTCCACGTGTCCAACTTGCAGAGGTGGGACCAAGTCATTGTTTTCCAAGTCACAAGTAAGTCTCAAGTCATTGCATTAAAGTCCCGAGTGAAGTCCCAAGTCAAGGCAGGCAAGTCCCAAGTCAAGGCAGGCAAGTCCCAAGTCAAGTCCAAGTCAATTTACAAATCGTCAACTTTTAGCTTCAAGTCTTAAAGAAGTCATTAGTGCGCTTTGCCCAAATTAGTGTCAGAGTATTAATTACTATAGTAAATGTATACTAATTTTATCTAGAAGTTTCTAATTTAAAATCTAATTTTATCTTTCTTTTTTTTTATCGATATCTACCCGTAAAGACCAAAGAGGGTAATAAAGATGATACATGGATCTTATCTTTGGACACACATTAAGGCAAACCAAACTTTTACTATAAACACGCTGTGAAAGGACGCTGAACGTGCTGAACTGGTGAGTGAAATCTGAAATATTACCAGGCAGTGGCTAAGGGCAGACATTTAAGTTGCATATACGAGTTCTATACTGTAAAGTGCCGCAAACCGAGTAAATGATCGGATTTGTGATTTTTAGAACCACGACCAATATAATTAAATAAATATAGCTAAACGCGTGACAGAGGACCAGCACGTCCGCAAAAGAATGAGTGTGTTTACATGCACATTTTAACCAGTTATGCTCAAAAAGCACCAACGTGTGTGGTCACAATAAATGGCGTTCCTTTATCGAGGTCATACAACAGGGTAATAAAACACCGGGAAGATTTTGTCCATTACACCAATTGCTATAAAACGTTAAATGCTACCGACCGCAGTAAAAGTTTGCGGTTCAATATGCAGACTTTGTTAGCCTGTAAATCAACTTACCTCTGTCTGTGGATTTTCAGATTCCTCACAAAATTGGACGTTGTCGACGAGGTGTCTGTAATTTTGTAACCACAGGTTCTACATGTCGCAATCCTTTTGTTGCCTTTAACGCTGTATTCAATATATCCCAATTATATCACCTTTGGTATAATTTTTGCTGTGTCCTAGTCCTTAAATGCACGCCGTGGTCTTCAAACTTGGTCCAGCTTTCGTGGAAGCTGATTGGTTGAATATGGAGCGTTGAAATGCAGATTTGAAAATCAAATGAATCGTCTATTTGGGAAATTAATCGTTGATTTACTGCACATTTTTAATTATACAACTCTTATCTTTGGTTTTAAAAAGTATAAGTATTTCCAAGTCAGACGGCTGAAGTCCAAGTCAAGTTGCAATCATTGCTGTCAAAGTCTAAGTCGAGTCGCAAGTCTTTTTTAATTCTATCGAGTCGAGTCGCAAGTCATCAAATTAGTGACTCGAGTCCGAGTCAAGTCCAAGTCAAGTCCAAGTCACGCGACTCGAGTCCACACCTCTGCCAACTTGATGAAGCCGGATAACCGTTGCATTTTAGAAATGAGTTCACAAGTGAAGGGATGATGAATTTTATTGTGACAAGAGGAGCTTTAAAAACAATATAATAACAATAAATAGCGATCACGTGAAATGGCTGAGGCTCCAGTGAGTTAAAATTGTAACTTTGTGGTTTTGCGACGGGTTTTCACACTTCAAAGCCTTTTTAAGACCAACTGAAGAAAACTCAAGGAATCGATTGAAGGGAACAATCCACCAGCGGGCTCTCGAATTGTAAACGTCTAGGGAGCGCACAAAGATTTACATTTGTAACGACCCTTCAAAGTTTAAAAATGCAACTTAAAGGCTTGAATCCTCTGCTCCCAACCACCAGCACGTGGTAATAGCTTGGCCCCGCCGCTGGGCGCAGTCCATACAATGTCAGTCTATAGAAAAATGTTTGTCTGTGGGTGGCTGCTGTTCTGAAGGTGCTGGCGGTGTGGGCCTGGGGTTGCCGAGAAGACCAGCATTGGCCCCGTGACTCTGGGAGGTACGCTCGCGGAGATACTGGGCTTCGCTATGGCCCGCATTATATATGGTGCGTGCTGTAGCGGAATTTGACAGCGTGGTTGGTTTCCCGCTGGCGTCCGGTGGCGTCCCGGGGACCGTGCTAGGAGCGCGTTTGGGGGCGTTTGGAGTCGATCGGCGTAGGTTTGAGTGGAGTGTTTTCGGGGCCCGTGGCAGCCCTCGGTCAGGCCAGAGCAGGACAGAGGATAGAAACCACCGATGGCAAACACGCCATCTTCTTTAACTTTGGTTCCGTTGGTCCGATTTTTTTTTAAACGTTGTATACGTGTTCTATATGTGATCCTCTAGCTGTCTGATTGGCTTTGTCCTCGATCGGTCTTAAGAGTTTTGATTTAGACTCAAATACAGACTTCTCCTACGGTCTAACTTGCTCTATATTGTGTAAATGTTGTGTCTTTTTGATCAGTGTGACTTGCATTTAGTTTGGAAATGTGTCATGTTCAGAAGTTGGTTAAGTTTACAGTTAAAGATGAATAAAGTGATGCAATCTTAATTTGTGTAAGCATGGTGCCTTGATGATACATTTGACTTTTATTAGCTTAGAAGTTGGTTATGTTAAGAAGTTAGGTTAGGTTATGGGATATAGGGATGAAAACCACCCATTTTGTGATGCACCGACAGGTAGCCATGCGGTCAGACACAGTCTGTGAGTGAGCTCGATCAGGTAAAGTGACTCCCTGACATGCTAGCGGCAGCTCTTTTGTGACCTCAGCGGTGCCAAGCAGAAATTGACATTTACATTTATGCATTTGGCAGACGCTTTTATCCAAAGCGACTTACAGTGCACTTATTACAGGGACAATTCCCCGAGCAACTTGGATTAAGTGTCTTGCTCAAGGACACAATGGTAGTGGCTGTGGGGATCGAACCAGCAACCTTCTGATTACCAGTGATGTGCTTTAGTCCACTACACCACCACCACCACTCCATATTAAGCATGCCGCCTATATTAAGCATAAATGTAATAAAACGGTTCCACTGGGGCGGGACACACAAAAGTGTAATATGTTTCTCGTGGAAAGACCCCGATAGCGTGTGCAAAGTTTGGGAACGATCGCTCGTTCGTAGCCAACACGCCGGCCTAAAACGTGCTCCTTTCACAGAGGCTTTATATTGGCCCGACCATATTAAGCATATTTATACGGTAATAATAGGGGTTCCCCTGGGGCGGGACACACAAAAGTGTAATATGTTTCTCGTGGAAAGACCCCGATAGCGTGTGCAAAGTTTGGGAACGATCGCTCGTTCGTAGCCAACACGCCGGCCTAAAACGTACTCCTTTCACAGAGGCTTTATATAGGCTCGACTATATTAAGCATATTTTGACTGTAATAAAACGGGTTCCCATGGGGCTGGGCACACAAAAGTGTAATATGTTTCTCGTGGGAAGACCCCGATTGTGTGTGCAAAGTTTGGGAACGATCGCTCGTTCGTAGCCAACGCGGCGGCCTTAAATGTAATCATTTAACAGAGGCTTAATAGAATCAGACTATATTAAGCATATTATTACTGTAATAAAACGGGTTCCCATGGGCCTGGGCACACAAAAGTGTAATATGTTTCTCGTGGAAAGACCCCGATTGTGTGTGCAAAGTTTGGGAACGATCGCTCGTTCGTAGCCAACACAGCGGCCTAAAACGTACTCCTTGGCCCTTTATTGTTTTCCCCACTGGTATACAATGTGAGTCTATGGAAAAGTGCTCACAAATGATAAAGAGTTTTTACATCTGAGATGTACTGTTGCAGAAATGATTTTTAATGTCATTCTAAATTTTGCAAGCACAGTATTAAAGTGAATAATTCAGGTGGAATTATACAATAACACGAGAAAATTGTATTGATGGACTTATAAGGATAATAACAAGAAAACTATAATACTACTAATAATAACATTAATAATAGTAATAATTCATTTAATTTATGAAGTGCTTTTCTAGACACGGATGAGAGACCATAAAGGCTGTCCATTTAACTGGCCATATAGATATTTATAAAATCTGCATGTTTAAAAACACGTGGACGCCCCCTAAAGGTTCAGCATTGAAACTGTCTGTGATTCTCTGTTAAAATATCCACTTTTTAGCAGTTTTGCACAGTGCAGTTTTCAATATGTCCACTATTCAATTCAATTCAAAGGGTCTTTATTGGCATGAATATAAACGATACAGTATTGCCAAAGCAGAGGCTGTGTAAAAAGAACTACACCTTAATCTATAATTACATTTAGTTTAACAAATATAAAAATAACTAATCAAAATAAATTCACTATGTGTATATGTGTGTATATATTTGTATCTGCAAGTCGTAAATCTATCTTTCTATCTACCTAAATATCTCTCTGTCTGTCTGTCTCTTTGTCTGTCTTATCTATCTATCTATCTATCTATCTATCTATCTATCTATCTATCTATCTATCTATCTATCTATCTATCTATCTATCTATCTATCTATCTATCTATCTATCTATCTATCTATCTATCTATCTATCTGTCTGTCTGTCTGTCTGTCTCTTTGTCTGTCTATCTATCTATCTATCTGTCTGTCTGTCTGTCTGTCTGTCTGTCTGTCTGTCTCTTTGTCTGTCTATCTACCTATCTGTCTGTCTGTCTGTCTGTCTGTCTGTCTGTCTCTTTGTCTGTCTGTCTCTTTGTCTGTCTATCTGTCTGTCTGTCTGTCTGTCTGTCTGTCTGTCTATCTATCTATCTATCTATCTATCTATCTATCTATCTATCTATCTGTCTGTCTGTCTGTCTGTCTCTTTGTCTGTCTATCTATCTATCTATCTGTCTGTCTCTTTGTCTGTCTGTCTATCTATCTATCTATCTATCTATCTATCTATCTATCTATCTATCTATCTATCTATCTATCTATCTATCTATCTATCTATCAGCTATGCTGATGACACATAACTCTACTTGTCTTTCCAGCCCAACGACACCACAGTGACTGCTCGAATCGCTGCCTGTCTGGCAGACATCTCAGCCTGGATGAAGGAACACCACATTCAACTCAACTCAGCCAAGACCGAACTCCTTGTCTTTCCAGCCAACCCTGCTGTTGAACACAACATCACCGTGCAGCTGGGTCCAACTACAGTTTCACCTTCCAAAACGGTCAGAAATCTAGGGGTAACCATTGATGATGAGCTAAATTTCACTGACCACATTTCAAAGACTGCAAGATCATGTAGATTTACACTCGACAATATCAGGAAGATAAGATCCTTCCTCTCTGTACATGCCACACAACTGCTCGTTCAGTCGCCTTGTCATAACTAGACTGGACTACTGTAACGCTCTCATTGCAGGCCTTCCTGCATGTGCTATTAGACCTCTCCAAATGATCCAGAATGCAGCAGCACTTCTGGTCTTTAATGAACCTAAGAGAGCACATGTTACACCACTTTTTGTCTCTCTCCACTCTCTGTCTATCTATCTATTCACTGTCTGTCTCTTTGTCTATCTATCTGTCTGTCTGTCTATCTGTCTGTCTATGTATGTATGTATGTATGTATCCTATCTATCTATCTATCTATCTATCTATCTATCTATCTATCTATCTATCTATCTATCTATCTATCTATCTGTCTATCTTTCTGTTTATCTATATGTCTATCTATATGTCTATCTATATGTCTGTCTTTTCTTTCTATCTATCTGTCTGTCAGTCTGTCTTTGTGTCTGTCTGTCTTATCTATCTATCTGTCTGTCTGTCTATCTGTCTTTTCTATCTATCTCTGTCTGTTTGTCTATCTGTCTGTCTATGTATGTATTCTATCTATCTGTCTGTCTGTCTGTCTGTCTGTCTGTCTGTCTATATGTCTGTCTGTCTGTCTATCTATATGTCTGTCTTTTCTTTCTATCTATCTGTCTTATCTATCTATCTATCTATCTGTCTGTCTGTCTGTCTGTCTGTCTGTCTGTCTGTCTATCTATATGTCTGTCTTTTCTTTCTATCTATCTGTCTTATCTATCTATCTATCTGTCTGTCTGTCTGTCTGTCTGTCTGTCTGTCTATCTATATGTCTGTCTTTTCTTTCTATCTATCTGTCTGTCTGTCTGTCTGTCTGTCTGTCTGTCTATATGTCTGTCTTTTCTTTCTATCTATCTGTCTTATCTATCTATCTATCTGTCTGTCTGTCTGTCTGTCTGTCTGTCTGTCTATCTATATGTCTGTCTTTTCTTTCTATCTATCTGTCTTATCTATCTATCAATTCAATTCAATTCAATTCAAAGGGGCTTTATTGGCATGAATGTAAACAATACAATATTGCCAAAGCAGAACTACATCTTAATCTATACATTTAGTTTAACAAATTTAACACATATAAAAATAAATACAGAACAGGTTCAGAACTGCTGAAGACCACAGTGTTTAAATAACTGAAGAGAACTGACATATACTGACACATAAATGAATATACACACATACACTGAGGGTCACTGTGGGGAACATTGGGGTGACACACGGGGTAAAACACATAACACAGATTCACCCACTGTCTCTCAGACTGTGACACGTTAAAACGTATCTTGCAGCCAGTGCTGCTGTGTGTCCCTCTCCAAGTATTATATTAATTTGTTCTTGTTCTGTCATTGTTATAAATGTGTCTATGCTGTGTGTTAATTTATCCATATAAATGTCCCTTGTATTTTTAAATTTTGGGCAGTGAAGGAGAAAGTGCACCTCTGTCTCAACCTCACCTGTCGTACAGTGAGCACACACCCTTTCTTCTCTGGGTAACCATGTTTTTCTGTGTCTGCCTCTCTCGATGGCGAGACTGTGCTCACTGAGCCTGTACTTGCTCAGGATCTGTCTCTGCTTTGTATCTCTGACAGTCAGGAGATACTCTTCCAATTCATACTTTGATTTTAGAGTCCGATAGAATTGTAATTTGCTTTGTGTTTTAGTTTCTTGATCCCAATGTTCCAGATAGGTGATTTGAGATTGTTTGATGATCTGATTTATTCTGATGTTTGGTTGTAAAGCAGTGCTGGTCTGAGGCTGGTTACTGTTAGTACTGTTAACCGGGTTAGTGAGTCTCAGAACCAGCTGACTGAGGGACTGTTTTCAGGGTTCAGTTCTTGGGTTTGTAGCGCTTTATAATGAAGCGACTCTGTGGGACTTGATTTTAAATGCATCCAAAAATTTAGAGATCTTTTTGTATGTTAATGATCAATGGGAATCGTCCTAATTCTGCCCTGCATGCATTATTGGGTGTTTTCCTTTGTAATTTCAAAATTAATTTGCAGAATTCTGTGTGTAGGGCTTCTGTTGGATGTCTGTCCCATCTAGTGTAGTTCTGATCACTGAGATGTATTCTATCTATCTGTCTGTCTGTCTGTCTGTCTGTCTGTCTGTCTGTCTATATGTCTGTCTGTCTGTCTATCTATATGTCTGTCTTTTCTTTCTATCTATCTGTCTTATCTATCTATCTGTCTGTCTGTCTGTCTGTCTGTCTGTCTGTCTGTCTGTCTATCTATATGTCTGTCTTTTCTTTTCTTGTCTGTCTGTCTGTCTATCTATATGTCTGTCTGTCTGTCTATCTATCTGTCTGTCTGTCTGTCTGTCTATATGTCTGTCTGTCTATCTATATGTCTGTCTTTTCTTTCTATCTATCTGTCCTATCTATCTGTCTGTCTGTCTGTCTGTCTGTCTGTCTGTCTGTCTATCTGTCTTTTCTATCTATCTCTGTCTGTTTGTCTATCTGTCTGTCTATGTATGTATTCTATCTATCTGTCTGTCTGTCTGTCTGTCTGTCTGTCTATCTATATGTCTGTCTTTTCTTTCTATCTATCTGTCTTATCTATCTATCTATCTGTCTGTCTGTCTGTCTGTCTGTCTGTCTATCTATATGTCTGTCTTTTCTTTCTATCTATCTGTCTTATCTATCTATCTATCTGTCTGTCTGTCTGTCTGTCTGTCTCTTTGTCTATCTATCTATCTATCTATCTATCTATCTATCTATCTATCTATCTATCTATCTATCTATCTATCTATCTATCAGCTATGCTGATTACACGCAACTCTACTTGTCTTTCCAGCCCAACGACACCACAGTGACTGCTCGAATCGCTGCCTGTCTGGCAGACATCTCAGCCTGGATGAAGGAACACCACATTCAACTCAACTCAGCCAAGACCGAACTCCTTGTCTTTCCAGCCAACCCTGCTGTTGAACACAACATCACCGTGCAGCTGGGTCCAACTACAGTTTCACCTTCCAAAACGGTCAGAAATCTAGGGGTAACCATTGATGATGAGCTAAATTTCACTGACCACATTTCAAAGACTGCAAGATCATGTAGATTTACACTCGACAATATCAGGAAGATAAGATCCTTCCTCTCTGTACATGCCACACAACTGCTCGTTCAGTCGCCTTGTCATAACTAGACTGGACTACTGTAACGCTCTCATTGCAGGCCTTCCTGCATGTGCTATTAGACCTCTCCAAATGATCCAGAATGCAGCAGCACTTCTGGTCTTTAATGAACCTAAGAGAGCACATGTTACACCACTTTTTGTCTCTCTCCACTCTCTGTCTATCTATCTATTCACTGTCTGTCTCTTTGTCTATCTATCTGTCTGTCTGTCTATCTGTCTGTCTATGTATGTATGTATGTATGTATGTATGTATCCTATCTATCTATCTATCTGTCTATCTGTCTATCTATCTATCTATCTATCTATCTATCTATCTATCTATCTATCTATCTATCTATCTATCTGTCTATCTTTCTGTTTATCTATATGTCTATCTATATGTCTGTCTTTTCTTTCTATCTATCTGTCTTATCTATCTGTCTGTCAGTCTGTCTTTGTGTCTGTCTGTCTTATCTATCTATCTGTCTGTCTGTCTATCTGTCTTTTCTATCTATCTCTGTCTGTCTGTCTATATGTCTGTCTATCTATATATCTGTCTTTTCTATCTATCTATCTATCTATCTATCTATCTATCTATCTATCTATCTATCTATCTATCTATCTTTCTATCTATCATCTGATCGCGGCTGCATTTCTCTTCTAGTAGTTTTAGATCTAAGTGCTGCATTCGACACGATAGATCACGACATTCTCTTGAATAGGCTGGAGAATTATGTTGGAATTTGTGGAGTTGCATTAGCATGGTTTAGGTCATATTTAGCAGACCACTACCACTTTGTCTATGTAAATGAGGAATCGTCAAACCAAACAAAAGTTAAATATGGAGTGCCACAGGGATCAGTTTTAGGGCTTCTGCTTTTCTCCATGTATATGCTTCCCCTGGGAGATATTATCAGGAATCGTGGAATATGTTTCCACTGCTATGCTGACGATACACAACTTTATATTTCTTCAAAACTTGATGAGATTTCACAATTCTCAAAATTAGCAGAGTGTATCAATTAAATAAAAGATTGGATGGCCAGAAATTTCCTTCTACTCAATTCTGACAAAACAGAGGTTCTAATTATTGGACCAAAAACCTCTAAAAATAAGCCGCTAAAATATAATTTGACTCTAGATGGATGTTCTGTTACATCATCTTCAACAGTGAAAAACTTAGGTGTTATGTTTGATACAATCTGTCCTTTGAAAATCAAATTACAGATGTTTGTAGCACAGCATTCTTCCGCCTCAGAAATAGTGCTAAATGAAGGCATATGCTCTCTGTTGCTGATGCCGAAAAACTAATTCATGCGCTCATGACCTAAAGACTAGATTATTGTAATGCATTACTGGGAGGATGTCCAGCAAGATCAATAAATAAACTTCAATTGGTTCAAAATGCATCAGCATTTTAAAATTCTGTTAACTACATACAAAGCTTTGAATGGTCTAGCTCCACGAGTACTTAAATGATCTTCTGTCACGCTATATTCCATCACGTTCATTACGATCGCAAAATTCTGGCCTGTTAATAGTTCCTAGAATATCAAAATCCACAAAAGGAGGTAGATCCTTTTCATATTTGGCTCCTAAACTATGGAATAGTCTCCCAAACACTGTTCGAGATGCAGACACACCCTCTCAGTTTAAGTCTAGACTAACGACTCATCTATTTAGCCAGACATACACCTAATTTATCCTCCAACCCACAATTAGGCTGCTTTAGTTGGGTCTCCGGAACCAGAAACAGTGATCATGATCTCTAACTCTGCAATACATTTTATGGCATCTATGCTTACATCTTTTTATTTGTTTCCTTGTCTCAACCTCGGGACTCCTATCCTGAGGTCACCAGAACCGGCTGGATCCAGCACCATTCCTGCTTCGTGTTGGACTCCACTGCTTCATGTCGCTGAATGATGATGACTAAATGCAGCCGGTGCCAGCCAAACATCACTTCGGTCTATTATGATGGACTTCAGAGGATGAACTGATACCAACTCCAACCTGCATCACCTCGGTCTATTGATGGACTACGATCTTGAAATGGAATGCATAGACTAGCTATTGCCAACAAAAGCCTTCATCAGCCAATTAACAAGGACAATTGCATCTATGTGAACTTCTGCAATTAATCTAGATGGACTTCAAAGCCTGTGGTCATTAATCTTACAGTTCAAACACAATCAATGTTTAAACAAT
The DNA here is from genome assembly GCF_025860055.1 of Xyrauchen texanus. Lineage (NCBI taxonomy): Eukaryota > Metazoa > Chordata > Actinopteri > Cypriniformes > Catostomidae > Xyrauchen > Xyrauchen texanus. Next base: position 55,244 of record NW_026266577.1, on the reverse strand, counting down.
GACCCTTAACCCTTACTTAGTTTAATAATTTTAAACCATGATTTTAACTATACACAAGTAATATTTACATTATATTCATGATGTTAGCCAGAGGGAACTGGCCCCCACAGTAAGTCTGGTTTCTCCCAAGGTTATTTTTCTCCATTAATCCACATCTTATGGAGTTTTGTGTTCCTTGCCACAGTCAGCCTACAGCTTGCTCACTGGGGTTATTAATACAATTATTATTTAATTATTTTTAAACACGATTAAGAATCGTATTTTATCTAATTGCACAATGATGATTCATCGACATTACAGTTTTATCGTCTGTTAATGCTGATCTTCTGTAAAGCTGCTTTGAAACGATGTGTGTTGTGAAAGGCGCTATACTGAATAAAATTGACTTGACTATCTGTCTGTCTGTCTCTCTGTCTATCTATCAGTCTGTCTGTCTGTCTGTCTGTGTCTGGTTTTGTGTGTCTCTATGTAACTAATTAACTAACTAACTAATAAAGCTTTTAAATAATGTTTAAACTTTTTTATCATTATTATTATTATTTCACAATATTTCTTTTACTTGTATGTGAGGAGTATTTTTGAGTCCAGTTAATTTGATCAAAGATATGTTTCCAAAAATGAAATAAATGAAAAACAAATAACAGAAGGATATTTTGTAGAAAACAAAATGTTTTGAAAATAAACTGCTTCAAATATTGCATAGGTTTAAATTTGTAAGTAGTAAAGTGTAATTCTCCATCAGTCCACTAGGGTTAGCCCCAGTCCGCTGGGGTTAGTTGGGGTTAAATCACTAGTTGACCCTAACCCCTAGCCCTCTGGGGTTAAAAAGTCTGTAGGTATAGAGGTAAAAACGACTTCCACCCTCATTATGTCCACCCTCATTTGCATATCGAATCTGATTGGCTGGATTGTTTCACAGATAAATCTTTAGGACGGTCGGTCCGATTTTGCCAAGCTTGGTGTCATCGAATTCAGAATTCCGTCTGCATTCATGTGACGAGGAGAGATGAACAGAAGAAGAGAGCAATGGAAATGTAGCGCTGAAAAGGTAGAAGAGTCTTTTGCACGTAGGTTGTGAGTGGTTTAAAAATGTCACATGCACGCCTTTAAGATTTGCATGAATACGACTGTAATGGAGACGTGGTAATGAACGCATTTTTCACAAGAACGCTGAAATGTTTTTGTAGGAATTGTTGGGTGGGATAAACTCAATCCTTTATTATTATTATCATTTCATGAAACTTATCGGGGCATGCTTGTGAGGAGGAGATTATTGTGTTGCGAGCAGAGCAGACTTGAGTCCAGTAAATATAGCCTATTAAAGAAATTGTTCCAAAAACAAATGCATCAGAAAATAACCGAAGGACTTGAAAAACTTTTAAGAATAAAAACGGCATCGAATCTTGCCACGATAATGAGATGACACACTTGTTAGGGGCGTTTTGCCCTTTGAAATGAAATCTGCGAAATCCAATAAAGCCCATTCGCGGTTCACTCGCTGAGTCATCGATTACAATAACAACACATCAATTCAGATTTCCTTAAAGATAACTTTTTTTTATTTATTTTTTTTATTAATAATCATGCCAAGGTCTTACATTAAATTGTGTCCAAAATTGCAGAACATGAACAGCCAAAAAATAATAATAAATAATAAAAATAATATAAGGTTGAACAATGAAAGCATTTTTTGACTTTTCAATGATTTTTTGTTTTTTATGCCCGTCAAAGACATAATATAGAAGTTACAGTCAACCAGAAAAAGTGACTTGACATTGCAACTCTCCACGTGTCCAACTTGCAGAGGTGGGACCAAGTCATTGTTTTCCAAGTCACAAGTAAGTCTCAAGTCATTGCATTAAAGTCCCGAGTGAAGTCCCAAGTCAAGGCAGGCAAGTCCCAAGTCAAGGCAGGCAAGTCCCAAGTCAAGTCCAAGTCAATTTACAAATCGTCAACTTTTAGCTTCAAGTCTTAAAGAAGTCATTAGTGCGCTTTGCCCAAATTAGTGTCAGAGTATTAATTACTATAGTAAATGTATACTAATTTTATCTAGAAGTTTCTAATTTAAAATCTAATTTTATCTTTCTTTTTTTTTTATCGATATCTACCCGTAAAGACCAAAGAGGGTAATAAAGATGATACATGGATCTTATCTTTGGACACACATTAAGGCAAACCAAACTTTTACTATAAACACGCTGTGAAAGGACGCTGAACGTGCTGAACTGGTGAGTGAAATCTGAAATATTACCAGGCAGTGGCTAAGGGCAGACATTTAAGTTGCATATACGAGTTCTATACTGTAAAGTGCCGCAAACCGAGTAAATGATCGGATTTGTGATTTTTAGAACCACGACCAATATAATTAAATAAATATAGCTAAACGCGTGACAGAGGACCAGCACGTCCGCAAAAGAATGAGTGTGTTTACATGCACATTTTAACCAGTTATGCTCAAAAAGCACCAACGTGTGTGGTCACAATAAATGGCGTTCCTTTATCGAGGTCATACAACAGGGTAATAAAACACCGGGAAGATTTTGTCCATTACACCAATTGCTATAAAACGTTAAATGCTACCGACCGCAGTAAAAGTTTGCGGTTCAATATGCAGACTTTGTTAGCCTGTAAATCAACTTACCTCTGTCTGTGGATTTTCAGATTCCTCACAAAATTGGACGTTGTCGACGAGGTGTCTGTAATTTTGTAACCACAGGTTCTACATGTCGCAATCCTTTTGTTGCCTTTAACGCTGTATTCAATATATCCCAATTATATCACCTTTGGTATAATTTTTGCTGTGTCCTAGTCCTTAAATGCGCGCCGTGGTCTTCAAACTTGGTCCAGCTTTCGTGGAAGCTGATTGGTTGAATATGGAGCGTTGAAATGCAGATTTGAAAATCAAATGAATCGTCTATTTGGGAAATTAATCGTTGATTTACTGCACATTTTTTAATTATACAACTCTTATCTTTGGTTTTAAAAAGTATAAGTATTTCCAAGTCAGACGGCTGAAGTCCAAGTCAAGTTGCAATCATTGCTGTCAAAGTCTAAGTCGAGTCGCAAGTCTTTTTAATTCTATCGAGTCGAGTCGCAAGTCATCAAATTAGTGACTCGAGTCCGAGTCAAGTCCAAGTCAAGTCCAAGTCATGCGACTCGAGTCCACACCTCTGCCAACTTGATGAAGCCGGATAACCGTTGCATTTTAGAAATGAGTTCACAAGTGAAGGGATGATGAATTTTATTGTGACAAGAGGAGCTTTAAAAACAATATAATAACAATAAATAGCGATACGTGAAATGGCTGAGGCTCCAGTGAGTTAAAATTGTAACTTTGTGGTTTTGCGACGGGTTTTCACACTTCAAAGCCTTTTTAAGACCAACTGAAGAAAACTCAAGGAATCGATTGAAGGGAACAATCCACCAGCGGGCTCTCGAATTGTAAACGTCTAGGGAGCGCACAAAGATTTACATTTGTAACGACCCTTCAAAGTTTAAAAATGCAACTTAAAGGCTTGAATCCCTCTGCTCCCAACCACCAGCACGTGGTAATAGCTTGGCCCCGCCGCTGGGCGGCAGTCCATACAATGTCAGTCTATAGAAAAATGTTTGTCTGTGGGTGGCTGCTGTTCTGAAGGTGCTGGCGGTGTGGGCCTGGGGGTTGCCGAGAAGACCAGCATTGGCCCCGTGACTCTGGGAGGTACGCTCGCGGAGATACGGGGCTTCGCTATGGCCCGCATTATATATGGTGCGTGCTGTAGCGGAATTTGACAGCGTGGTTGGTTTCCCGCTGGCGTCCCGGTGGCGTCCCGGGGACCGTGCTAGGAGCGCGTTTGGGGGCGTTTGGAGTCGATCGGCGTAGGTTTGAGTGGAGTGTTTTCGGGGCCCGTGGCAGCCCTCGGTCAGGCCAGAGCAGGACAGAGGATAGAAACCACCGATGGCAAACACGCCATCTTCTTTAACTTTGGTTCCGTTGGTCCGATTTTTTTTTAAACGTTGTATACGTGTTCTATATGTGATCCTCTAGCTGTCTGATTGGCTTTGTCCTCGATCGGTCTTAAGAGTTTTGATTTAGACTCAAATACAGACTTCTCCTACGGTCTAACTTGCTCTATATTGTGTAAATGTTGTGTCTTTTTGATCAGTGTGACTTGCATTTAGTTTGGAAATGTGTCATGTTCAGAAGTTGGTTAAGTTTACAGTTAAAGATGAATAAAGTGATGCAATCTTAATTTGTGTAAGCATGGTGCCTTGATGATACATTTGACTTTTATTAGCTTAGAAGTTGGTTATGTTAAGAAGTTAGGTTAGGTTATGGGATATAGGGATGAAAACCACCCATTTTGTGATGCACCGACAGGTAGCCATGCGGTCAGACACAGTCTGTGAGTGAGCTCGATCAGGTAAAGTGACTCCCTGACATGCTAGCGGCAGCTCTTTTGTGACCTCAGCGGTGCCAAGCAGAAATTGACATTTACATTTATGCATTTGGCAGACGCTTTTATCCAAAGCGACTTACAGTGCACTTATTACAGGGACAATTCCCCGAGCAACTTGGATTAAGTGTCTTGCTCAAGGACACAATGGTAGTGGCTGTGGGGATCGAACCAGCAACCTTCTGATTACCAGTGATGTGCTTTAGTCCACTACACCACCACCACCACTCCATATTAAGCATGCCGCCTATATTAAGCATAAATGTAATAAAACGGTTCCACTGGGGCGGGACACACAAAAGTGTAATATGTTTCTCGTGGAAAGACCCCGATAGCGTGTGCAAAGTTTGGGAACGATCGCTCGTTCAGTAGCCAACACGGCGGCCTAAAACGTGCTCCTTTCACAGAGGCTTTATATTGGCCCGACCATATTAAGCATATTTATACGGTAATAATAGGGGTTCCCCTGGGGCGGGACACACAAAAGTGTAATATGTTTCTCGTGGAAAGACCCCGATAGCGTGTGCAAAGTTTGGGAACGATCGCTCGTTCAGTAGCCAACACGCCGGCCTAAAACGTACTCCTTTCACAGAGGCTTTATATAGGCTCGACTATATTAAGCATATTTTGACTGTAATAAAACGGGTTCCCATGGGGCTGGGCACACAAAAGTGTAATATGTTTCTCGTGGGAAGACCCCGATTGTGTGTGCAAAGTTTGGGAACGATCGCTCGTTCAGTAGCCAACGCGGCGGCCTTAAATGTAATCATTTAACAGAGGCTTAATAGAATCAGACTATATTAAGCATATTATTACTGTAATAAAATGTGTTCCCCTGGGCCTGGGCACACAAAAGTGTAATATGTTTCTCGTGGAAAGACCCCGATTGTGTGTGCAAAGTTTGGGAACGATCGCTCATTCAGTAGCCAACACAGCGGCCTAAAACGTACTCCTTGGCCCTTTATTGTTTCCCCACTGGTATACAATGTGAGTCTATGGAAAAGTGCTCACAAATGATAAAGAGTTTTTTACATCTGAGATGTACTGTTGCAGAAATGATTTTTAATGTCATTCTAAATTTTGCAAGCACAGTATTAAAGTGAATAATTCAGGTGGAATTATACAATAACACGAGAAAATTGTATTGATGGACTTATAAGGATAATAACAAGAAAACTATAATACTACTAATAATAACATTAATAATAGTAATAATTCATTTAATTTATGAAGTGCTTTTCTAGACACGGATGAGAGACCGCAAAGGCTGTCCATTTAACTGGCCATATATTTATTTATAAAATCTGCATGTTTAAAAACACGTGGACGCCCCTAAAGGTTCAGCATTGAAACTGTCTGTGATTCTCTGTTAAAATATCCACTTTTTAGCAGTTTTGCACAGTGCAGTTTTCAATATGTCCACTATTCAATTCAATACAATTCAAAGGGTCTTTATTGGCATGAATATAAACGATACAGTATTGCCAAAGCAGAGGCTGTGTAAAAAGAACTACACCTTAATCTATAATTACATTTAGTTTAACAAATATAAAAATAACTAATCAAAATAAATTCACTATGTGTATATGTGTGTATATATTTGTATCTGCAAGTCGTAAATCTATCTTTCTATCTACCTAAATATCTGTCTGTCTGTCTTATCTATCTATCTATCTGTCTATCTATCTATCTATCTGTCTATCTATCTGTCTGTCTATCTATCTGTCTGTCTGATCTATCTATCTATCTATCTATCTATCTATCTATCTATCTATCTATCTATCTATCTATCTATCTATCTATCTATTATCTGTCTGTCTGTCTCTTTGTCTGTCTATCTATCTATCTATCTGTCTGTCTGTCTGTCTGTCTGTCTGTCTCTTTGTCTGTCTATCTATCTATCTGTCTGTCTGTCTGTCTGTCTGTCTGTCTCTTTGTCTGTCTATCTATCTATCTGTCTGTCTGTCTGTCTGTCTGTCTGTCTGTCTGTCTATCTATCTATCTATCTATCTATCTATCTATCTATCTATCTATCTATCTATCTATCTGTCTGTCTGTCTGTCTGTCTGTCTCTTTGTCTGTCTATCTATCTATCTATCTGTCTGTCTGTCTGTCTGTCTCTTTGTCTGTCTATCTATCTATCTGTCTGTCTGTCTGTCTGTCTGTCTGTCTCTTTGTCTGTCTATCTATCTATCTATCTATCTATCTATCTATCTATCTATCTATCTATCTATCTATCTATCTATCTATCTATCTATCAGCTATGCTGATGACACGCAACTCTACTTGTCTTTCCAGCCCAACGACACCACAGTGACTGCTCGAATCGCTGCCTGTCTGGCAGACATCTCAGCCTGGATGAAGGAACACCACATTCAACTCAACTCAGCCAAGACCGAACTCCTTGTCTTTCCAGCCAACCCTGCTGTTGAACACAACATCACCGTGCAGCTGGGTCCAACTACAGTTTCACCTTCCAAAACGGTCAGAAATCTAGGGGTAACCATTGATGATGAGCTAAATTTCACTGACCACATTTCAAAGACTGCAAGATCATGTAGATTTACACTCGACAATATCAGGAAGATAAGATCCTTCCTCTCTGTACATGCCACACAACTGCTCGTTCAGTCGCCTTGTCATAACTAGACTGGACTACTGTAACGCTCTCATTGCAGGCCTTCCTGCATGTGCTATTAGACCTCTCCAAATGATCCAGAATGCAGCAGCACTTCTGGTCTTTAATGAACCTAAGAGAGCACATGTTACACCACTTTTTGTCTCTCTCCACTCTCTGTCTATCTATCTATTCACTGTCTGTCTCTTTGTCTATCTATCTGTCTGTCTGTCTATCTGTCTGTCTATGTATGTATGTATGTATGTATCCTATCTATCTATCTATCTATCTATCTATCTATCTATCTATCTATCTATCTATCTATCTATCTATCTATCTATCTATCTATCTATCTATCTATCTATCTATCTATCTGTCTATCTTTCTGTTTATCTATATGTCTATCTATATGTCTATCTATATGTCTGTCTTTTCTTTCTATCTATCTGTCTTATTTATCTGTCTGTCAGTCTGTCTTTGTGTCTGTCTGTCTTATCTATCTATCTGTCTGTCTGTCTATCTGTCTTTTCTATCTATCTCTGTCTGTTTGTCTATCTGTCTGTCTATGTATGTATTCTGTCTGTCTGTCTGTCTGTCTGTCTGTCTGTCTGTCTATCTATATGTCTGTCTTTTCTTTCTATCTATCTGTCTTATCTATCTATCTATCTATCTGTCTGTCTGTCTGTCTGTCTATATGTCTGTCTATCTATATATCTGTCTTTTCTATCTATCTATCTATCTATCTATCTATCTATCTATCTATCTATCTATCTATCTATCTATCTATCTATCTATCTATCTATCTATCTATCTATCATCTGATCGTGGCTGCATTTCTCTTCTAGTAGTTTTAGATCTAAGTGCTGCATTCGACACGATAGATCACGACATTCTCTTGAATAGGCTGGAGAATTATGTTGGAATTTGTGGAGTTGCATTAGCATGGTTTAGGTCATATTTAGCAGACCACTACCACTTTGTCTATGTAAATGAGGAATCGTCAAACCAAACAAAAGTTAAATATGGAGTGCCACAGGGATCAGTTTTAGGGCTTCTGCTTTTCTCCATGTATATGCTTCCCCTGGGAGATATTATCAGGAATCGTGGAATATGTTTCCACTGCTATGCTGACGATACACAACTTTATATTTCTTCAAAACTTGATGAGATTTCACAATTCTCAAAATTAGCAGAGTGTATCAATTAAATAAAAGATTGGATGGCCAGAAATTTCCTTCTACTCAATTCTGACAAAACAGAGGTTCTAATTATTGGACCAAAAACCTCTAAAAATAAGCCGCTAAAATATAATTTGACTCTAGATGGATGTTCTGTTACATCATCTTCAACAGTGAAAAACTTAGGTGTTATGTTTGATACAATCTGTCCTTTGAAAATCAAATTACAGATGTTTGTAGCACAGCATCCTTCCGCCTCAGAAATAGTGCTAAATGAAGGCATATGCTCTCTGTTGCTGATGCCGAAAAACTAATTCATGCGCTCATGACCTAAAGACTAGATTATTGTAATGCATTACTGGGAGGATGTCCAGCAAGATCAATAAATAAACTTCAATTGGTTCAAAATGCATCAGCATTTTAAAATTCTGTTAACTACATACAAAGCTTTGAATGGTCTAGCTCCGCAGTACTTAAATGATCTTCTGTCACGCTATATTCCATCACGTTCATTACGATCGCAAAATTCTGGCCTGTTAATAGTTCCTAGAATATCAAAATCCACAAAAGGAGGTAGATCCTTTTCATATTTGGCTCCTAAACTATGGAATAGTCTCCCAAACACTGTTCGAGATGCAGACACACCCTCTCAGTTTAAGTCTAGACTAACGACTCATCTATTTAGCCAGACATACACCTAATTTATCCTCCAACCCACAATTAGGCTGCTTTAGTTGGGTCTCCCGGAACCAGAAACAGTGATCATGATCTCTAACTCTGCAATACATTTTATGGCATCTATGCTTACATCTTTTTATTTGTTTCCTTGTCTCAACCTCGGGACTCCTATCCTGAGGTCACCAGAACCGGCTGGATCCAGCACCATTCCTGCTTCGTGTTGGACTCCACTGCTTCATGTCGCTGAATGATGATGACTAAATGCAGCCGGTGCCAGCCAAACATCACTTCGGTCTATTATGATGGACTTCAGAGGATGAACTGATACCAACTCCAACCTGCATCACCTCGGTCTATTGATGGACTACGATCTTGAAATGGAATGCATAGACTAGCTATTGCCAACAAAAGCCTTCATCAGCCAATTAACAAGGACAATTGCATCTATGTGAACTTCTGCAATTAATCTAGATGGACTTCAAAGCCTGTGGTCATTAATCTTACAGTTCAAACACAATCAATGTTTAAACAATGACCCTTAACCCTTACTTAGTTTAATAATTTTAAACCATGATTTTAACTATACACAAGTAATATTTACATTATATTCATGATGTTAGCCAGAGGGGAACTGGCCCCCACAGTAAGTCTGGTTTCTCCCAAGGTTATTTTTCTCCATTAATCCACATCTTATGGAGTTTTGTGTTCCTTGCCACAGTCGCCTACAGCTTGCTCACTGGGGTTATTAATACAATTATTATTTAATTATTTTTAAACACGATTAAGAATCGTATTTTATCTAATTGCACAATGATGATTCATCGACATTACAGTTTTATCGTCTGTTAATGCTGATCTTCTGTAAAGCTGCTTTGAAACGATGTGTGTTGTGAAAGGCGCTATACTGAATAAAATTGACTTGACTATCTGTCTGTCTGTCTCTCTGTCTATCTATCAGTCTGTCTGTCTGTCTGTCTGTGTCTGGTTTTGTGTGTCTCTATGTAACTAATTAACTAACTAACTAATAAAGCTTTTAAATAATGTTTAAACTTTTTTATCATTATTATTATTATTTCACAATATTTCTTTTACTTGTATGTGAGGAGTATTTTTGAGTCCAGTTAATTTGATCAAAGATATGTTTCCAAAAATGAAATAAATGAAAAACAAATAACAGAAGGATATTTTGTAGAAAACAAAATGTTTTGAAAATAAACTGCTTCAAATATTGCATAGGTTTAAATTTGTAAGTAGTAAAGTGTAATTCTCCATCAGTCCACTAGGGTTAGCCCCAGTCCGCTGGGGTTAGTTGGGGTTAAATCACTAGTTGACCCTAACCCCTAGCCCTCTGGGGTTAAAAAGTCTGTAGGTATAGAGGTAAAAACGACTTCCACCCTCATTATGTCCACCCTCATTTGCATATCGAATCTGATTGGCTGGATTGTTTCACAGATAAATCTTTAGGACGGTCGGTCCGATTTTGCCAAGCTTGGTGTCATCGAATTCAGAATTCCGTCTGCATTCATGTGACGAGCAGAGATGAACAGAAGAAGAGAGCAATGGAAATGTAGCGCTGAAAAGGTAGAAGAGTCTTTTGCACGTAGGTTGTGAGTGGTTTAAAAATGTCACATGCACGCCTTTAAGATTTGCATGAATACGACTGTAATGGAGACGTGGTAATGAACGCATTTTTCACAAGAACGCTGAAATGTTTTTGTAGGAATTGTTGGGTGGGATAAACTCAATCCTTTATTATTATTATCATTTCATGAAACTTATCGGGGCATGCTTGTGAGGAGGAGATTATTGTGTTGCGAGCAGAGCAGACTTGAGTCCAGTAAATATAGCCTATTAAAGAAATTGTTCCAAAAACAAATGCATCAGAAAATAACCGAAGGACTTGAAAAACTTTTAAGAATAAAAACGGCATCGAATCTTGCCACGATAATGAGATGACACACTTGTTAGGGGCGTTTTGCCCTTTGAAATGAAATCTGCGAAATCCAATAAAGCCCATTCGCGGTTCACTCGCTGAGTCATCGATTACAATAACAACACATCAATTCAGATTTCCTTAAAGATAACTTTTTTATTTTTTTATTTAATTTATTTTTTATTAATAATCATGCCAAGGTCTTACATTAAATTGTGTCCAAAATTGCAGAACATGAACAGCCAAAAAATAATAATAAATAATAAAAATAATATAAGGTTGAACAATGAAAGCATTTTTTGACTTTTCAATGATTTTTTGTTTTTTATGCCCGTCAAAGACATAATATAGAAGTTACAGTCAACCAGAAAAAGTGACTTGACATTGCAACTCTCCACGTGTCCAACTTGCAGAGGTGGGACCAAGTCATTGTTTTCCAAGTCACAAGTAAGTCTCAAGTCATTGCATTAAAGTCCCGAGTGAAGTCCCAAGTCAAGGCAGGCAAGTCCCAAGTCAAGGCAGGCAAGTCCCAAGTCAAGTCCAAGTCAATTTACAAATCGTCAACTTTTAGCTTCAAGTCTTAAAGAAGTCATTAGTGCGCTTTGCCCAAATTAGTGTCAGAGTATTAATTACTATAGTAAATGTATACTAATTTTATCTAGAAGTTTCTAATTTAAAATCTAATTTTATCTTTCTTTTTTTTTATCGATATCTACCCGTAAAGACCAAAGAGGGTAATAAAGATGATACATGGATCTTATCTTTGGACACACATTAAGGCAAACCAAACTTTTACTATAAACACGCTGTGAAAGGACGCTGAACGTGCTGAACTGGTGAGTGAAATCTGAAATATTACCAGGCAGTGGCTAAGGGCAGACATTTAAGTTGCATATACGAAGTTCTATACTGTAAAGTGCCGCAAACCGAGTAAATGATCGGATTTGTGATTTTTAGAACCACGACCAATATAATTAAATAAATATAGCTAAACGCGTGACAGAGGACCAGCACGTCCGCAAAAGAATGAGTGTGTTTACATGCACATTTTAACCAGTTATGCTCAAAAAGCACCAACGTGTGTGGTCACAATAAATGGCGTTCCTTTATCGAGGTCATACAACAGGGTAATAAAACACCGGGAAGATTTTGTCCATTACACCAATTGCTATAAAACGTTAAATGCTACCGACCGCAGTAAAAGTTTGCGGTTCAATATGCAGACTTTGTTAGCCTGTAAATCAACTTACCTCTGTCTGTGGATTTTCAGATTCCTCACAAAATTGGACGTTGTCGACGAGGTGTCTGTAATTTTGTAACCACAGGTTCTACATGTCGCAATCCTTTTGTTGCCTTTAACGCTGTATTCAATATATCCCAATTATATCACCTTTGGTATAATTTTTGCTGTGTCCTAGTCCTTAAATGCGCGCCGCGGTCTTCAAACTTGGTCCAGCTTTCGTGGAAGCTGATTGGTTGAATATGGAGCGTTGAAATGCAGATTTGAAAATCAAATGAATCGTCTATTTGGGAAATTAATCGTTGATTTACTGCACATTTTTTAATTATACAACTCTTATCTTTGGTTTTAAAAAGTATAAGTATTTCCAAGTCAGACGGCTGAAGTCCAAGTCAAGTTGCAATCATTGCTGTCAAAGTCTAAGTCGAGTCGCAAGTCTTTTTAATTCTATCGAGTCGAGTCGCAAGTCATCAAATTAGTGACTCGAGTCCGAGTCAAGTCCAAGTCAAGTCCAAGTCACGCGACTCGAGTCCACACCTCTGCCAACTTGATGAAGCCGGATAACCGTTGCATTTTAGAAATGAGTTCACAAGTGAAGGGATGATGAATTTTATTGTGACAAGAGGAGCTTTAAAAACAATATAATAACAATAAATAGCGATACGTGAAATGGCTGAGGCTCCAGTGAGTTAAAATTGTAACTTTGTGGTTTTGCGACGGGTTTTCACACTTCAAAGCCTTTTTAAGACCAACTGAAGAAAACTCAAGGAATCGATTGAAGGGAACAATCCACCAGCGGGCTCTCGAATTGTAAACGCCTAGGGAGCGCACAAAGATTTACATTTGTAACGACCCTTCAAAGTTTAAAAATGCAACTTAAAGGCTTGAATCCCTCTGCTCCCAACCACCAGCACGTGGTAATAGCTTGGCCCCGCCGCTGGGCGGCAGTCCATACAATGTCAGTCTATAGAAAAATGTTTGTCTGTGGGTGGCTGCTGTTCTGAAGGTGCTGGCGGTGTGGGCCTGGGGGTTGCCGAGAAGACCAGCATTGGCCCCGTGACTCTGGGAGGTACGCTCGCGGAGATACGGGGCTTCGCTATGGCCCGCATTATATATGGTGCGTGCTGTAGCGGAATTTGACAGCGTGGTTGGTTTCCCGCTGGCGTCCCGGTGGCGTCCCGGGGACCGTGCTAGGAGCGCGTTTGGGGGCGTTTGGAGTCGATCGGCGTAGGTTTGAGTGGAGTGTTTTCGGGGCCCGTGGCAGCCCTCGGTCAGGCCAGAGCAGGACAGAGGATAGAAACCACCGATGGCAAACACGCCATCTTCTTTAACTTTGGTTCCGTTGGTCCGATTTTTTTTTAAACGTTGTATACGTGTTCTATATGTGATCCTCTAGCTGTCTGATTGGCTTTGTCCTCGATCGGTCTTAAGAGTTTTGATTTAGACTCAAATACAGACTTCTCCTACGGTCTAACTTGCTCTATATTGTGTAAATGTTGTGTCTTTTTGATCAGTGTGACTTGCATTTAGTTTGGAAATGTGTCATGTTCAGAAGTTGGTTAAGTTTACAGTTAAAGATGAATAAAGTGATGCAATCTTAATTTGTGTAAGCATGGTGCCTTGATGATACATTTGACTTTTATTAGCTTAGAAGTTGGTTATGTTAAGAAGTTAGGTTAGGTTATGGGATATAGGGATGAAAACCACCCATTTTGTGATGCACCGACAGGTAGCCATGCGGTCAGACACAGTCTGTGAGTGAGCTCGATCAGGTAAAGTGACTCCCTGACATGCTAGCGGCAGCTCTTTTGTGACCTCAGCGGTGCCAAGCAGAAATTGACATTTACATTTATGCATTTGGCAGACGCTTTTATCCAAAGCTGACTTACAGTGCACTTATTACAGGGACAATTCCCCGGAGCAACTTGGATTAAGTGTCTTGCTCAAGGACACAATGGTAGTGGCTGTGGGGATCGAACCAGCAACCTTCTGATTACCAGTGATGTGCTTTAGTCCACTACACCACCACCACCACTCCATATTAAGCATGCCGCCTATATTAAGCATAAATGTAATAAAACGGTTCCACTGGGGCGGACACACAAAAGTGTAATATGTTTCTCGTGGAAAGACCCCGATAGCGTGTGCTAAGTTTGGGAACGATCGCTCGTTCAGTAGCCAACACGGCGGCCTAAAACGTGCTCCTTTCACAGAGGCTTTATATTGGCCCGACCATATTAAGCATATTTATACGGTAATAATAGGGGTTCCCCTGGGGCGGACACACAAAAGTGTAATATGTTTCTCGTGGAAAGACCCCGATAGCGTGTGCAAAGTTTGGGAACGATCGCTCGTTCAGTAGCCAACACGCCGGCCTAAAACGTACTCCTTTCACAGAGGCTTTATATAGGCTCGACTATATTAAGCATATTTTGACTGTAATAAAACGGGTTCCCATGGGGCTGGGCACACAAAAGTGTAATATGTTTCTCGTGGGAAGACCCCGATTGTGTGTGCAAAGTTTGGGAACGATCGCTCGTTCAGTAGCCAACGCGACGGCCTTAAATGTAATCATTTAACAGAGGCTTAATAGAATCAGACTATATTAAGCATATTATTACTGTAATAAAATGTGTTCCCCTGGGCCTGGGCACACAAAAGTGTAATATGTTTCTCGTGGAAAGACCCCGATTGTGTGTGCAAAGTTTGGGAACGATCGCTCATTCAGTAGCCAACACAGCGGCCTAAAACGTACTCCTTGGCCCTTTATTGTTTCCCCACTGGTATACAATGTGAGTCTATGGAAAAGTGCTCACAAATGATAAAGAGTTTTTTACATCTGAGATGTACTGTTGCAGAAATGATTTTTAATGTCATTCTAAATTTTGCAAGCACAGTATTAAAGTGAATAATTCAGGTGGAATTATACAATAACACGAGAAAATTGTATTGATGGACTTATAAGGATAATAACAAGAAAACTATAATACTACTAATAATAACATTAATAATAGTAATAATTCATTTAATTTATGAAGTGCTTTTCTAGACACGGATGAGAGACCGCAAAGGCTGTCCATTTAACTGGCCATATATTTATTTATAAAATCTGCATGTTTAAAAACACGTGGACGCCCCTAAAGGTTCAGCATTGAAACTGTCTGTGATTCTCTGTTAAAATATCCACTTTTTAGCAGTTTTGCACAGTGCAGTTTTCAATATGTCCACTATTCAATTCAATACAATTCAAAGGGTCTTTATTGGCATGAATATAAACGATACAGTATTGCCAAAGCAGAGGCTGTGTAAAAAGAACTACACCTTAATCTATAATTACATTTAGTTTAACAAATATAAAAATAACTAATCAAAATAAATTCACTATGTGTATATGTGTGTATATATTTGTATCTGCAAGTCGTAAATCTATCTTTCTATCTACCTAAATATCTGTCTGTCTGTCTTATCTATCTATCTATCTATCTATCTATCTATCTATCTATCTATCTATCTATCTATCTATCTATCTATCTATCTATCTATCTATCTATCTATCTATCTGTCTGTCTGTCTGTCTGTCTGTCTGTCTGTCTGTCTGTCTCTTTGTCTGTCTTATCTATCTATCTATCTATCTATCTATATATCTGTCTGTCTCTCTGTCTGTCTATCTATCTATCTATCTATCTGTCTGTCTGTCTGTCTGTCTGTCTCTTTGTCTGTCTATCTATCTATCTATCTGTCTGTCTGTCTGTCTGTCTGTCTGTCTCTTTGTCTGTCTATCTATCTATCTGTCTGTCTGTCTGTCTGTCTGTCTGTCTGTCTGTCTGTCTGTCTGTCTATCTATCTATCTATCTATCTGTCTGTCTGTCTGTCTGTCTGTCTCTTTGTCTGTCTATCTATCTATCTATCTATCTATCTATCTATCTGTCTGTCTGTCTGTCTGTCTGTCTGTCTCTTTGTCTGTCTATCTATCTATCTGTCTGTCTGTCTGTCTGTCTGTCTCTTTGTCTGTCTATCTATCTATCTGTCTGTCTGTCTGTCTGTCTGTCTGTCTGTCTCTTTGTCTGTCTATCTATCTATCTATCTATCTATCTATCTATCTATCTATCTATCTATCTATCTATCTATCTATCTATCTATCTATCTATCTATCTATCTATCTATCTATCAGCTATGCTGATGACACGCAACTCTACTTGTCTTTCCAGCCCAACGACACCACAGTGACTGCTCGAATCGCTGCCTGTCTGGCAGACATCTCAGCCTGGATGAAGGAACACCACATTCAACTCAACTCAGCCAAGACCGAACTCCTTGTCTTTCCAGCCAACCCTGCTGTTGAACACAACATCACCGTGCAGCTGGGTCCAACTACAGTTTCACCTTCCAAAACGGTCAGAAATCTAGGGGTAACCATTGATGATGAGCTAAATTTCACTGACCACATTTCAAAGACTGCAAGATCATGTAGATTTACACTCGACAATATCAGGAAGATAAGATCCTTCCTCTCTGTACATGCCACACAACTGCTCGTTCAGTCGCCTTGTCATAACTAGACTGGACTACTGTAACGCTCTCATTGCAGGCCTTCCTGCATGTGCTATTAGACCTCTCCAAATGATCCAGAATGCAGCAGCACTTCTGGTCTTTAATGAACCTAAGAGAGCACATGTTACACCACTTTTTGTCTCTCTCCACTCTCTGTCTATCTATCTATTCACTGTCTGTCTCTTTGTCTATCTATCTGTCTGTCTGTCTATCTGTCTGTCTATGTATGTATGTATGTATGTATCCTATCTATCTATCTATCTATCTATCTATCTATCTATCTATCTATCTATCTATCTATCTATCTATCTATCTATCTATCTATCTATCTGTCTATCTTTCTGTTTATCTATATGTCTATCTATATGTCTATCTATATGTCTGTCTTTTCTTTCTATCTATCTGTCTTATTTATCTGTCTGTCAGTCTGTCTTTGTGTCTGTCTGTCTTATCTATCTATCTGTCTGTCTGTCTATCTGTCTTTTCTATCTATCTCTGTCTGTTTGTCTATCTGTCTGTCTATGTATGTATTCTGTCTGTCTGTCTGTCTGTCTGTCTGTCTATCTATATGTCTGTCTTTTCTTTCTATCTATCTGTCTTATCTATCTATCTATCTATCTGTCTGTCTGTCTGTCTGTCTGTCTATATGTCTGTCTATCTATATATCTGTCTTTTCTATCTATCTATCTATCTATCTATCTATCTATCTATCTATCTATCTATCTATCTATCTATCTATCTATCTATCTATCATCTGATCGTGGCTGCATTTCTCTTCTAGTAGTTTTAGATCTAAGTGCTGCATTCGACACGATAGATCACGACATTCTCTTGAATAGGCTGGAGAATTATGTTGGAATTTGTGGAGTTGCATTAGCATGGTTTAGGTCATATTTAGCAGACCACTACCACTTTGTCTATGTAAATGAGGAATCGTCAAACCAAACAAAAGTTAAATATGGAGTGCCACAGGGATCAGTTTTAGGGCTTCTGCTTTTCTCCATGTATATGCTTCCCTGGGAGATATTATCAGGAATCGTGGAATATGTTTCCACTGCTATGCTGACGATACACAACTTTATATTTCTTCAAAACTTGATGAGATTTCACAATTCTCAAAATTAGCAGAGTGTATCAATTAAATAAAAGATTGGATGGCCAGAAATTTCCTTCTACTCAATTCTGACAAAACAGAGGTTCTAATTATTGGACCAAAAACCTCTAAAAATAAGCCGCTAAAATATAATTTGACTCTAGATGGATGTTCTGTTACATCATCTTCAACAGTGAAAAACTTAGGTGTTATGTTTGATACAATCTGTCCTTTGAAAATCAAATTACAGATGTTTGTAGCACAGCATCCTTCCGCCTCAGAAATAGTGCTAAATGAAGGCATATGCTCTCTGTTGCTGATGCCGAAAAACTAATTCATGCGCTCATGACCTAAAGACTAGATTATTGTAATGCATTACTGGGAGGATGTCCAGCAAGATCAATAAATAAACTTCAATTGGTTCAAAATGCATCAGCATTTTAAAATTCTGTTAACTACATACAAAGCTTTGAATGGTCTAGCTCCAGCAGTACTTAAATGATCTTCTGTCACGCTATATTCCATCACGTTCATTACGATCGCAAAATTCTGGCCTGTTAATAGTTCCTAGAATATCAAAATCCACAAAAGGAGGTAGATCCTTTTCATATTTGGCTCCTAAACTATGGAATAGTCTCCCAAACACTGTTCGAGATGCAGACACACCCTCTCAGTTTAAGTCTAGACTAACGACTCATCTATTTAGCCAGACATACACCTAATTTATCCTCCAACCCACAATTAGGCTGCTTTAGTTGGGTCTCCCGGAACCAGAAACAGTGATCATGATCTCTAACTCTGCAATACATTTTATGGCATCTATGCTTACATCTTTTTATTTGTTTCCTTGTCTCAACCTCGGGACTCCTATCCTGAGGTCACCAGAACCGGCTGGATCCAGCACCATTCCTGCTTCGTGTTGGACTCCACTGCTTCATGTCGCTGAATGATGATGACTAAATGCAGCCGGTGCCAGCCAAACATCACTTCGGTCTATTATGATGGACTTCAGAGGATGAACTGATACCAACTCCAACCTGCATCACCTCGGTCTATTGATGGACTACGATCTTGAAATGGAATGCATAGACTAGCTATTGCCAACAAAAGCCTTCATCAGCCAATTAACAAGGACAATTGCATCTATGTGAACTTCTGCAATTAATCTAGATGGACTTCAAAGCCTGTGGTCATTAATCTTACAGTTCAAACACAATCAATGTTTAAACAATGACCCTTAACCCTTACTTAGTTTAATAATTTTAAACCATGATTTTAACTATACACAAGTAATATTTACATTATATTCATGATGTTAGCCAGAGGGGAACTGGCCCCCACAGTAAGTCTGGTTTCTCCCAAGGTTATTTTTCTCCATTAATCCACATCTTATGGAGTTTTGTGTTCCTTGCCACAGTCGCCTACAGCTTGCTCACTGGGGTTATTAATACAATTATTATTTAATTATTTTTAAACACGATTAAGAATCGTATTTTATCTAATTGCACAATGATGATTCATCGACATTACAGTTTTATCGTCTGTTAATGCTGATCTTCTGTAAAGCTGCTTTGAAACGATGTGTGTTGTGAAAGGCGCTATACTGAATAAAATTGACTTGACTATCTGTCTGTCTGTCTCTCTGTCTATCTATCAGTCTGTCTGTCTGTCTGTCTGTGTCTGGTTTTGTGTGTCTCTATGTAACTAATTAACTAACTAACTAATAAAGCTTTTAAATAATGTTTAAACTTTTTTATCATTATTATTATTATTTCACAATATTTCTTTTACTTGTATGTGAGGAGTATTTTTGAGTCCAGTTAATTTGATCAAAGATATGTTTCCAAAAATGAAATAAATGAAAAACAAATAACAGAAGGATATTTTGTAGAAAACAAAATGTTTTGAAAATAAACTGCTTCAAATATTGCATAGGTTTAAATTTGTAAGTAGTAAAGTGTAATTCTCCATCAGTCCACTAGGGTTAGCCCCAGTCCGCTGGGGTTAGTTGGGGTTAAATCACTAGTTGACCCTAACCCCTAGCCCTCTGGGGTTAAAAAGTCTGTAGGTATAGAGGTAAAAACGACTTCCACCCTCATTATGTCCACCCTCATTTGCATATCGAATCTGATTGGCTGGATTGTTTCACAGATAAATCTTTAGGACGGTCGGTCCGATTTTGCCAAGCTTGGTGTCATCGAATTCAGAATTCCGTCTGCATTCATGTGACGAGGAGAGATGAACAGAAGAAGAGAGCAATGGAAATGTAGCGCTGAAAAGGTAGAAGAGTCTTTTGCACGTAGGTTGTGAGTGGTTTAAAAATGTCACATGCACGCCTTTAAGATTTGCATGAATACGACTGTAATGGAGACGTGGTAATGAACGCATTTTTCACAAGAACGCTGAAATGTTTTTGTAGGAATTGTTGGGTGGGATAAACTCAATCCTTTATTATTATTATCATTTCATGAAACTTATCGGGGCATGCTTGTGAGGAGGAGATTATTGTGTTGCGAGCAGAGCAGACTTGAGTCCAGTAAATATAGCCTATTAAAGAAATTGTTCCAAAAACAAATGCATCAGAAAATAACCGAAGGACTTGAAAAACTTTTAAGAATAAAAACGGCATCGAATCTTGCCACGATAATGAGATGACACACTTGTTAGGGGCGTTTTGCCCTTTGAAATGAAATCTGCGAAATCCAATAAAGCCCATTCGCGGTTCACTCGCTGAGTCATCGATTACAATAACAACACATCAATTCAGATTTCCTTAAAGATAACTTTTTTTATTTTTTATTTAATTTATTTTTTATTAATAATCATGCCAAGGTCTTACATTAAATTGTGTCCAAAATTGCAGAACATGAACAGCCAAAAAAATAATAATAAATAATAAAAATAATATAAGGTTGAACAATGAAAGCATTTTTTGACTTTTCAATGATTTTTGTTTTTTATGCCCGTCAAAGACATAATATAGAAGTTACAGTCAACCAGAAAAAGTGACTTGACATTGCAACTCTCCACGTGTCCAACTTGCAGAGGTGGGACCAAGTCATTGTTTTCCAAGTCACAAGTAAGTCTCAAGTCATTGCATTAAAGTCCCGAGTGAAGTCCCAAGTCAAGGCAGGCAAGTCCCAAGTCAAGGCAGGCAAGTCCCAAGTCAAGTCCAAGTCAATTTACAAATCGTCAACTTTTAGCTTCAAGTCTTAAAGAAGTCATTAGTGCGCTTTGCCCAAATTAGTGTCAGAGTATTAATTACTATAGTAAATGTATACTAATTTTATCTAGAAGTTTCTAATTTAAAATCTAATTTTATCTTTCTTTTTTTTTTATCGATATCTACCCGTAAAGACCAAAGAGGGTAATAAAGATGATACATGGATCTTATCTTTGGACACACATTAAGGCAAACCAAACTTTTACTATAAACACGCTGTGAAAGGACGCTGAACGTGCTGAACTGGTGAGTGAAATCTGAAATATTACCAGGCAGTGGCTAAGGGCAGACATTTAAGTTGCATATACGAGTTCTATACTGTAAAGTGCCGCAAACCGAGTAAATGATCGGATTTGTGATTTTTAGAACCACGACCAATATAATTAAATAAATATAGCTAAACGCGTGACAGAGGACCAGCACGTCCGCAAAAGAATGAGTGTGTTTACATGCACATTTTAACCAGTTATGCTCAAAAAGCACCAACGTGTGTGGTCACAATAAATGGCGTTCCTTTATCGAGGTCATACAACAGGGTAATAAAACACCGGGAAGATTTTGTCCATTACACCAATTGCTATAAAACGTTAAATGCTACCGACCGCAGTAAAAGTTTGCGGTTCAATATGCAGACTTTGTTAGCCTGTAAATCAACTTACCTCTGTCTGTGGATTTTCAGATTCCTCACAAAATTGGACGTTGTCGACGAGGTGTCTGTAATTTTGTAACCACAGGTTCTACATGTCGCAATCCTTTTGTTGCCTTTAACGCTGTATTCAATATATCCCAATTATATCACCTTTGGTATAATTTTTGCTGTGTCCTAGTCCTTAAATGCGCGCCGCGGTCTTCAAACTTGGTCCAGCTTTCGTGGAAGCTGATTGGTTGAATATGGAGCGTTGAAATGCAGATTTGAAAATCAAATGAATCGTCTATTTGGGAAATTAATCGTTGATTTACTGCACATTTTTTAATTATACAACTCTTATCTTTGGTTTTAAAAAGTATAAGTATTTCCAAGTCAGACGGCTGAAGTCCAAGTCAAGTTGGGTTAGGGTTAGGGTTAGGGTTAGGGTTAGGGTTAGGGTTAGGTTAGGTAAGGTTAGGGTTAGGGTTAGGTTAGGTTAGGGTTAGGGTTAGGGTTAGGGTTAGGTTAGGGGTTAGGGTTAGGGTTAGGGTTAGGGTTAGGGTTGGGTTAGGGTTAGGGTTAGGGTTAGGGTTAGGGTTAGGGTGGGTTAGGGTTAGGGTTAGGGTTAGGGTTAGGGTTCGGGTTAGGGTAAGGGTTAGGGTTAGGGTTAGGGTTAGGGTTAGGGTTAGGTTAGGGTTAGGTATAGAGGTAAAAACGACTTCCACCCTCATTATGTCCACCCTCATTTGCATATCGAATCTGATTGGCTGGATTGTTTCACAGATAAATCTTTAGGACGGTCGGTCCGATTTTGCCAAGCTTGGTGTCATCGAATTCAGAATTCCGTCTGCATTCATGTGACGAGCAGAGATGAACAGAAGAAGAGAGCAATGGAAATGTAGCGCTGAAAAGGTAGAAGAGTCTTTTGCACGTAGGTTGTGAGTGGTTTAAAAATGTCACATGCACGCCTTTAAGATTTGCATGAATACGACTGTAATGGAGACGTGGTAATGAACGCATTTTTCACAAGAACGCTGAAATGTTTTTGTAGGAATTGTTGGGTGGGATAAACTCAATCCTTTATTATTATTATCATTTCATGAAACTTATCGGGGCATGCTTGTGAGGAGGAGATTATTGTGTTGCGAGCAGAGCAGACTTGAGTCCAGTAAATATAGCCTATTAAAGAAATTGTTCCAAAAACAAATGCATCAGAAAATAACCGAAGGACTTGAAAAACTTTTAAGAATAAAAACGGCATCGAATCTTGCCACGATAATGAGATGACACACTTGTTAGGGGCGTTTTGCCCTTTGAAATGAAATCTGCGAAATCCAATAAAGCCCATTCACGGTTCACTCGCTGAGTCATCGATTACAATAACAACACATCAATTCAGATTTCCTTAAAGATAACTTTTTTTATTTTTTATTTAATTTATTTTTTATTAATAATCATGCCAAGGTCTTACATTAAATTGTGTCCAAAATTGCAGAACATGAACAGCCAAAAAATAATAATAAATAATAAAAATAATATAAGGTTGAACAATGAAAGCATTTTTTGACTTTTCAATGATTTTTTGTTTTTTATGCCCGTCAAAGACATAATATAGAAGTTACAGTCAACCAGAAAAAGTGACTTGACATTGCAACTCTCCACGTGTCCAACTTGCAGAGGTGGGACCAAGTCATTGTTTTCCAAGTCACAAGTAAGTCTCAAGTCATTGCATTAAAGTCCCGAGTGAAGTCCCAAGTCAAGGCAGGCAAGTCCCAAGTCAAGGCAGGCAAGTCCCAAGTCAAGTCCAAGTCAATTTACAAATCGTCAACTTTTAGCTTCAAGTCTTAAAGAAGTCATTAGTGCGCTTTGCCCAAATTAGTGTCAGAGTATTAATTACTATAGTAAATGTATACTAATTTTATCTAGAAGTTTCTAATTTAAAATCTAATTTTATCTTTCTTTTTTTTTTATCGATATCTACCCGTAAAGACCAAAGAGGGTAATAAAGATGATACATGGATCTTATCTTTGGACACACATTAAGGCAAACCAAACTTTTACTATAAACACGCTGTGAAAGGACGCTGAACGTGCTGAACTGGTGAGTGAAATCTGAAATATTACCAGGCAGTGGCTAAGGGCAGACATTTAAGTTGCATATACGAGTTCTATACTGTAAAGTGCCGCAAACCGAGTAAATGATCGGATTTGTGATTTTTAGAACCACGACCAATATAATTAAATAAATATAGCTAAACGCGTGACAGAGGACCAGCACGTCCGCAAAAGAATGAGTGTGTTTACATGCACATTTTAACCAGTTATGCTCAAAAAGCACCAACGTGTGTGGTCACAATAAATGGCGTTCCTTTATCGAGGTCATACAACAGGGTAATAAAACACCGGGAAGATTTTGTCCATTACACCAATTGCTATAAAACGTTAAATGCTACCGACCGCAGTAAAAGTTTGCGGTTCAATATGCAGACTTTGTTAGCCTGTAAATCAACTTACCTCTGTCTGTGGATTTTCAGATTCCTCACAAAATTGGACGTTGTCGACGAGGTGTCTGTAATTTTGTAACCACAGGTTCTACATGTCGCAATCCTTTTGTTGCCTTTAACGCTGTATTCAATATATCCCAATTATATCACCTTTGGTATAATTTTTGCTGTGTCCTAGTCCTTAAATGCGCGCCGCGGTCTTCAAACTTGGTCCAGCTTTCGTGGAAGCTGATTGGTTGAATATGGAGCGTTGAAATGCAGATTTGAAAATCAAATGAATCGTCTATTTGGGAAATTAATCGTTGATTTACTGCAAATTAGGGTTAGGGTTAGGGTTAGGGTTAGGGTTAGGGTTAGGGTTAGGTTAGGGTTAGGTTAGGGTTAGGGTTAGGGTTAGGGTTAGGGGTTAGGGTTAGGGTTAGGGTTAGGTTAGGGTTAGGGTTAGGGTTAGGGTTAGGGTTAGGTTTAGGGTTAGGGTTAGGGTTAGGGTTAGGGTTAGGTATAGAGGTAAAAACGACTTCCACCCTCATTATGTCCACCCTCATTTGCATATCGAATCTGATTGGCTGGATTGTTTCACAGATAAATCTTTAGGACGGTCGGTCCGATTTTGCCAAGCTTGGTGTCATCGAATTCAGAATTCCGTCTGCATTCATGTGACGAGCAGAGATGAACAGAAGAAGAGAGCAATGGAAATGTAGCGCTGAAAAGGTAGAAGAGTCTTTTGCACGTAGGTTGTGAGTGGTTTAAAAATGTCACATGCACGCCTTTAAGATTTGCATGAATACGACTGTAATGGAGGCGTGGTAATGAACGCATTTTTCACAAGAACGCTGAAATGTTTTTGTAGGAATTGTTGGGTGGGATAAACTCAATCCTTTATTATTATTATCATTTCATGAAACTTATCGGGGCATGCTTGTGAGGAGGAGATTATTGTGTTGCGAGCAGAGCAGACTTGAGTCCAGTAAATATAGCCTATTAAAGAAATTGTTCCAAAAACAAATGCATCAGAAAATAACCGAAGGACTTGAAAAACTTTTAAGAATAAAAGCGGCATCGAATCTTGCCACGATAATGAGATGACACACTTGTTAGAGGCGTTTTGCCCTTTGAAATGAAATCTCGCGAAATCCAATAAAGCCCATTCGCGGTTC
Source organism: Xyrauchen texanus (assembly GCF_025860055.1). Taxonomy (NCBI): domain Eukaryota; kingdom Metazoa; phylum Chordata; class Actinopteri; order Cypriniformes; family Catostomidae; genus Xyrauchen; species Xyrauchen texanus. The sequence continues at coordinate 30,006 of NW_026266577.1, read as the reverse complement.
ACTCAGCTGAGTCATCGATTACAATAACAACACATCAATTCAGATTTCCTTAAAGATAACTTTTTTATTTTTTATTTAATTTATTTTTTATTAATAATCATGCCAAGGTCTTACATTAAATTGTGTCCAAAATTGCAGAACATGAACAGCCAAAAAATAATAATAAATAATAAAAATAATATAAGGTTGAACAATGAAAGCATTTTTTGACTTTTCAATGATTTTTTGTTTTTATGCCCGTCAAAGACATAATATAGAAGTTACAGTCAACCAGAAAAAGTGACTTGACATTGCAACTCTCCACGTGTCCAACTTGCAGAGGTGGGACCAAGTCATTGTTTTCCAAGTCACAAGTAAGTCTCAAGTCATTGCATTAAAGTCCAGTGAAGTCCCAAGTCAAGGCAGGCAAGTCCCAAGTCAAGGCAGGCAAGTCCCAAGTCAAGTCCAAGTCAATTTACAAATCGTCAACTTTTAGCTTCAAGTCTTAAAGAAGTCATTAGTCGCTTTGCCCAAATTAGTGTCAGAGTATTAATTACTATAGTAAATGTATACTAATTTTATCTAGAAGTTTCTAATTTAAAATCTAATTTTATCTTTCTTTTTTTTTATCGATATCTACCCGTAAAGACCAAAGAGGGTAATAAAGATGATACATGGATCTTATCTTTGGACACACATTAAGGCAAACCAAACTTTTACTATAAACACGCTGTGAAAGGGCGCTGAGCGTGCTGAACTGGTGAGTGAAATCTGAAATATTACCAGGCAGTGGCTAAGGGCAGACATTTAAGTTGCATATCACGAGTTCTATACTGTAAAGTGCATAAACCGAGTAAATGATCGGTTTGTGATTTTTAGAACCACGACCAATATAATTAAATAAATATAGCTAAGCGCGTGACAGAGGACCAGCACGTCCGCAAAAGAATGAGTGTGTTTACATGCACATTTTAACCAGTTATGCTCAAAAAGCACCAACGTGTGTGGTCACAATAAATGGCGTTCCTTTATCGAGGTCATACAACAGGGTAATAAAACACCGGGAAGATTTTGTCCATTACACCAATTGCTATAAAGCGTTAAATGCTACCGACCGCAGTAAAAGTTTGCGGTTCAATATGCAGACTTTGTTAGCCTGTAAATCAACTTACCTCTGTCTGTGGATTTTCAGATTCCTCACAAAATTGGGCGTTGTCGACGAGGTGTCTGTAATTTTGTAACCACAGGTTCTACATGTCGCTAATCCTTTTGTTGCCTTTAACGCTGTATTCAATATATCCCAATTATATCACCTTTGGTATAATTTTTGCTGTGTCCTAGTCCTTAAATGCGCGCTTGATCTTCAAACTTGGTCCAGCTTTAGTGGAAGCTGATTGGTTGAATATGGAGCGTTGAAATGCAGATTTGAAAATCAAATGAATCGTCTATTTGGGAAATTAATCGTTGATTTACTGCACATTTTTTAATTATACAACTCTTATCTTTGGTTTTAAAAAGTATAAGTATTTCCAAGTCAGGCGGCTGAAGTCCAAGTCAAGTTGCAATCATTGCTGTCAAAGTCTAAGTCGAGTCGCAAGTCTTTTTAATTCTATCGAGTCAGTGCTAAGTCATCAAATTAGTGACTCGAGTCGAGTCAAGTCCAAGTCAAGTCCAAGTCACGCGACTCGAGTCCACACCTCTGCCAACTTGATGAAGCCGGATAACCGTTGCATTTTAGAAATGAGTTCACAAGTGAAGGGATGATGAATTTTATTGTGACAAGAGGAGCTTTAAAAACAATATAATAACAATAAATAGCGATACATTGAAATGGCTGAGGCTCCAGTGAGTTAAAATTGTAACTTTGTGGTTTTGCGACGGGTTTCACACTTCAAAGCCTTTTTAAGACCAACTGAAGAAAACTCAAGGAATCGATTGAAGGGAACAATCCACCAGCGGGCTCTCGAATTATAAGCGTCTAGGGGCGCACAAAGATTTACATTTGTAACGACCCTTCAAAGTTTAAAAATGCAACTTAAAGGCTTGAATCCCTCTGCTCCCAACCACCAGCACGTGGTAATAAGCTTAGCCCCGCGGCTGAGCGTCAGTCCATACAATGTCAGTCTATAGAAAAATGTTTGTCTGTGGGTGGCTGCTGTTCTGAAGGTGCTGGCGGTGTGGGCCTGGGGGTTGCCGAGAAGACCAGCATTGGCCCGTGACTCTGGGAGATGCGGCTCGCGGAGATCTGGGGCTTCGCTATAGCCCGCGTTATATATGGTGCGTGCTGTAGCGGAATTTGACAGCGTGGTTGGTTTCCCGCTGGCGTCCGGTGGCGTCGGGGGACCGTGCTAGGAGCGCGTTTGGGGGCGTTTGGAGTCGATCGGCGTAGGTTTGAGTGGAGTGTTTTCGGGGCCCGTGGCAGCCCTCGGTCAGGCCAGAGCAGGACAGAGGATAGAAACCACCGATGGCAAACACGCCATCTTCTTTAACTTTGGTTCCGTTGGTCCGATTTTTTTTTAAGCGTTGTATCGTGTTCTATATGTGATCCTCTAGCTGTCTGATTGGCTTTGTCCTCGATCGGTCTTAAGAGTTTTGATTTAGACTCAAATACAGACTTCTCCTACGGTCTAACTTGCTCTATATTGTGTAAATGTTGTGTCTTTTTGATCAGTGTGACTTGCATTTAGTTTGGAAATGTGTCATGTTCAGAAGTTGGTTAAGTTTACAGTTAAAGATGAATAAAGTGATGCAATCTTAATTTGTGTAAGCATGGTGCCTTGATGATACATTTGACTTTTATTAGCTTAGAAGTTGGTTATGTTAAGAAGTTAGGTTAGGTTATGGGATATAGGGATGAAAACCACCCATTTTGTGATGCACCGACAGGTAGCCATGCGGTCAGACACAGTCTGTGAGTGAGCTCGATCAGGTAAAGTGACTCCCTGACATGCTAGCGGCAGCTCTTTTGTGACCTCAGCGGTGCCAAGCAGAAATTGACATTTACATTTATGCATTTGGCAGGCAGCTTTTATCCAAAGCGACTTACAGTGCACTTATTACAGGGACAATTCCCGAGACAACTTGGATTAAGTGTCTTGCTCAAGGACACAATGGTAGTGGCTGTGGGGATCGAACCAGCAACCTTCTGATTACCAGTGATGTGCTTTAGTCCACTACACCACCACCACCACTCCATATTAAGCATGCGCCTATATTAAGCATAAATGTAATAAAGCGGTTCCACTGGGTAGGGACACACAAAAGTGTAATATGTTTCTCGTGGAAAGACCCGATAAGCGTGTGCAAAGTTTGGGAGCGATCAGCTGGTTAAGTAGCCAACACGGCTGACCTAAAGCGTGCTCCTTTCACAGAGGCTTTATATTGGCCCGACCATATTAAGCATATTTATCACGGTAATAATAGGGGTTCCCCTGGGTAGGGACACACAAAAGTGTAATATGTTTCTCGTGGAAAGACCCCGATAAGCGTGTGCAAAGTTTGGGAGCGATCAGCTCGTTAAGTAGCCAACACGCCGACCTAAAGCGTACTCCTTTCACAGAGGCTTTATATAGGCTCGACTATATTAAGCATATTTTGACTGTAATAAAACGGGTTCCCATGGGGCTGGGCACACAAAAGTGTAATATGTTTCTCGTGGGAAGACCCGATTGTGTGTGCAAAGTTTGGGAGCGATCAGCTCGTTAAGTAGCCAACGCTGACCTTAAATGTAATCATTTAACAGAGGCTTAATAGAATCAGACTATATTAAGCATATTATTACTGTAATAAAATGTGTTCCCCTGGGCCTGGGCACACAAAAGTGTAATATGTTTCTCGTGGAAAGACCCCGATTGTGTGTGCAAAGTTTGGGAGCGATCGCTCATTCAGTAGCCAACACAGCTGACCTAAAAGCGTACTCCTTGGCCCTTTATTGTTTCCCCCACTGGTATACAATGTGAGTCTATGGAAAAGTGCTCACAAATGATAAAGAGTTTTTACATCTGAGATGTACTGTTGCAGAAATGATTTTTAATGTCATTCTAAATTTTGCAAGCACAGTATTAAAGTGAATAATTCAGGTGGAATTATACAATAACGCAGAAAATTGTATTGATGGACTTATAAGGATAATAACAAGAAAACTATAATACTACTAATAATAACATTAATAATAGTAATAATTCATTTAATTTATGAAGTGCTTTTCTAGACACGGATGAGAGACCATAAAGGCTGTCCATTTAACTGGCCATATATTTATTTATAAAATCTGCATGTTTAAAAACACGTGGACGCCCCTAAAGGTTCAGCATTGAAACTGTCTGTGATTCTCTGTTAAAATATCCACTTTTTAGCAGTTTTGCACAGTGCAGTTTTCAATATATCCACTATTCAATTCAATACAATTCAAAGGGTCTTTATTGGCATGAATATAAGCGATACAGTATTGCCAAAGCAGAGGCTGTGTAAAAAGAACTACACCTTAATCTATAATTACATTTAGTTTAACAAATATAAAAATAACTAATCAAAATAAATTCACTATGTGTATATGTGTGTATATATTTGTATCTGCAAGTCAGTAAATCTATCTTTCTATCTACCTAAATATCTGTCTGTCTGTCTTATCTATCTATCTATCTATCTATCTATCTATCTATCTATCTATCTATCTATCTATCTATCTATCTATCTATCTATCTATCTATCTATCTATCTATCTATCTATCTGTCTGTCTGTCTGTCTGTCTGTCTGTCTGTCTGTCTGTCTGTCTCTTTGTCTGTCTATCTATCTATCTATCTATCTATCTATCTATATATCTGTCTGTCTGTCTCTTTGTCTGTCTATCTATCTATCTATCTGTCTGTCTGTCTGTCTGTCTGTCTGTCTCTTTGTCTGTCTATCTATCTATCTGTCTGTCTGTCTGTCTGTCTGTCTGTCTGTCTCTTTGTCTGTCTATCTATCTATCTGTCTGTCTGTCTGTCTGTCTGTCTGTCTCTTTGTCTGTCTATCTATCTATCTATCTATCTATCTATCTATCTGTCTGTCTGTCTGTCTGTCTGTCTCTTTGTCTGTCTATCTATCTATCTGTCTGTCTGTCTGTCTGTCTCTTTGTCTGTCTATCTATCTATCTGTCTGTCTGTCTGTCTGTCTGTCTGTCTGTCTGTCTATCTATCTATCTATCTATCTATCTATCTATCTATCTATCTATCTATCTATCTATCTATCTATCTATCTATCTATCTATCTATCTATCTATCAGCTATGCTGATGACACATAACTCTACTTGTCTTTCCAGCCCACGACACCACAGTGACTGCTCGAGATCAGCTGCCTGTCTGGCAGACATCTCAGCCTGGATGAAGGAACACCACATTCAACTCAACTCAGCCAAGACCGAACTCCTTGTCTTTCCAGCCAACCCTGCTGTTGAACACAACATCACCCGTGCAGCTGGGTCCAACTACAGTTTCACCTTCCAAAGCGGTCAGAAATCTAGGGGTAACCATTGATGATGAGCTAAATTTCACTGACCACATTTCAAAGACTGCAAGATCATGTAGATTTACACTCGACAATATCAGGAAGATAAGATCCTTCCTCTCTGTACATGCCACACAACTGCTCGTTCAGTCAGCCTTGTCATAACTAGACTGGACTACTGTAGCAGCTCTCATTGCAGGCCTTCCTGCATGTGCTATTAGACCTCTCCAAATGATCCAGAATGCAGCAGCACTTCTGGTCTTTAATGAACCTAAGAGAGCACATGTTACACCACTTTTTGTCTCTCTCCACTCTCTGTCTATCTATCTATTCACTGTCTGTCTCTTTGTCTATCTATCTGTCTGTCTGTCTATCTGTCTGTCTATGTATGTATGTATGTATGTATCCTATCTATCTATCTATCTATCTATCTATCTATCTATCTATCTATCTATCTATCTATCTATCTATCTATCTATCTATCTATCTATCTATCTATCTATCTATCTGTCTATCTTTCTGTTTATCTATATGTCTATCTATATGTCTATCTATATGTCTGTCTTTTCTTTCTATCTATCTGTCTTATTTATCTGTCTGTCAGTCTGTCTTTGTGTCTGTCTGTCTTATCTATCTATCTGTCTGTCTGTCTATCTGTCTTTTCTATCTATCTCTGTCTGTTTGTCTATCTGTCTGTCTATGTATGTATTCTGTCTGTCTGTCTGTCTGTCTGTCTGTCTGTCTATCTATATGTCTGTCTTTTCTTTCTATCTATCTGTCTTATCTATCTATCTATCTATCTGTCTGTCTGTCTGTCTGTCTATATGTCTGTCTATCTATATATCTGTCTTTTCTATCTATCTATCTATCTATCTATCTATCTATCTATCTATCTATCTATCTATCTATCTATCTATCTATCTATCTATCTATCTATCTATCTATCTATCTATCTATCTATCATCTGATCGTGGCTGCATTTCTCTTCTAGTAGTTTTAGATCTAAGTGCTGCATTCGACCACGATAGATCACGACATTCTCTTGAATAGGCTGGAGAATTATGTTGGAATTTGTGGAGTTGCATTAGCATGGTTTAGGTCATATTTAGCAGACCACTACCACTTTGTCTATGTAAATGAGGAATCGTCAAACCAAACAAAAGTTAAATATGGAGTGCCACAGGGATCAGTTTTAGGGCTTCTGCTTTTCTCCATGTATATGCTTCCCCTGGGAGATATTATCAGGAATCGTGGAATATGTTTCCACTGCTATGCTGACGATACACAACTTTATATTTCTTCAAAACTTGATGAGATTTCACAATTCTCAAAATTAGCAGAGTGTATCAATTAAATAAAAGATTGGATGGCCAGAAATTTCCTTCTACTCAATTCTGACAAAACAGAGGTTCTAATTATTGGACCAAAAACCTCTAAAAATAAGCAGCTAAAATATAATTTGACTCTAGATGGATGTTCTGTTACATCATCTTCAACAGTGAAAAACTTAGGTGTTATGTTTGATACAATCTGTCCTTTGAAAATCAAATTACAGATGTTTGTAGCACAGCATCCTTCCGCCTCAGAAATAGTGCTAAATGAAGGCATATGCTCTCTGTTGCTGATGCCGAAAAACTAATTCATGCGCTCATGACCTAAAGACTAGATTATTGTAATGCATTACTGGGAGGATGTCCAGCAAGATCAATAAATAAACTTCAATTGGTTCAAAATGCATCAGCATTTTAAAATTCTGTTAACTACATACAAAGCTTTGAATGGTCTAGCTCCATGAGTACTTAAATGATCTTCTGTCACGCTATATTCCATCACGTTCATTACGATCGCAAAATTCTGGCCTGTTAATAGTTCCTAGAATATCAAAATCCACAAAGGAGGTAGATCCTTTTCATATTTGGCTCCTAAACTATGGAATAGTCTCCCAAACACTGTTCGAGATGCAGACACACCCTCTCAGTTTAAGTCTAGACTAACGACTCATCTATTTAGCCAGACATACACCTAATTTATCCTCCAACCCACAATTAGGCTGCTTTAGTTGGGTCTCCCGGAACCAGAAACAGTGATCATGATCTCTAACTCTGCAATACATTTTATGGCATCTATGCTTACATCTTTTTATTTGTTTCCTTGTCTCAACCTCGGGACTCCTATCCTGAGGTCACCAGAATCCGGCTGGATCCAGCACCATTCCTGCTTAGTGTTGGACTCCACTGCTTCATGTCAGCTGAATGATGATGACTAAATGCAGCCGGTGCCAGCCAAACATCACTTCGGTCTATTATGATGGACTTCAGAGGATGAACTGATACCAACTCCAACCTGCATCACCTCGGTCTATTGATGGACTACGATCTTGAAATGGAATGCATAGACTAGCTATTGCCAACAAAAGCCTTCATCAGCCAATTAACAAGGACAATTGCATCTATGTGAACTTCTGCAATTAATCTAGATGGACTTCAAAGCCTGTGGTCATTAATCTTACAGTTCAAACACAATCAATGTTTAAACAATGACCCTTAACCCTTACTTAGTTTAATAATTTTAAACCATGATTTTAACTATACACAAGTAATATTTACATTATATTCATGATGTTAGCCAGAGGGAACTGGCCCCCACAGTAAGTCTGGTTTCTCCCAAGGTTATTTTTCTCCATTAATCCACATCTTATGGAGTTTTGTGTTCCTTGCCACAGTAAGCCTACAGCTTGCTCACTGGGGTTATTAATACAATTATTATTTAATTATTTTTAAACACGATTAAGAATCAGTATTTTATCTAATTGCACAATGATGATTCATCGACATTACAGTTTTATCGTCTGTTAATGCTGATCTTCTGTAAAGCTGCTTTGAAGCGATGTGTGTTGTGAAAGGGCTATACTGAATAAAATTGACTTGACTATCTGTCTGTCTGTCTCTCTGTCTATCTATCAGTCTGTCTGTCTGTCTGTCTGTGTCTGGTTTTGTGTGTCTCTATGTAACTAATTAACTAACTAACTAATAAAGCTTTTAAATAATGTTTAAACTTTTTTTATCATTATTATTATTATTTCACAATATTTCTTTTACTTGTATGTGAGGAGTATTTTTGAGTCAGTTAATTTGATCAAAGATATGTTTCCAAAAATGAAATAAATGAAAAACAAATAACAGAAGGATATTTTGTAGAAAACAAAATGTTTTGAAAATAAACTGCTTCAAATATTGCATAGGTTTAAATTTGTAAGTAGTAAAGTGTAATTCTCCATCAGTCCACTAGGGTTAGCCCCAGTCCGCTGGGGTTAGTTGGGGTTAAATCACTAGTTGACCCTAACCCCTAGCCCTCTGGGGTTAAAAAGTCTGTAGGTATAGAGGTAAAAACGACTTCCACCCTCATTATGTCCACCCTCATTTGCATATCGAATCTGATTGGCTGGATTGTTTCACAGATAAATCTTTAGGGCCGGTCGGTCCGATTTTGCCAAGCTTGGTGTCATCGAATTCAGAATTCCGTCTGCATTCATGTGACGAGGAGAGATGAACAGAAGAAGAGAGCAATGGAAATGTAAGCTGAAAAGGTAGAAGAGTCTTTTGCACGTAGGTTGTGAGTGGTTTAAAAATGTCACATGCACGCCTTTAAGATTTGCATGAATACGACTGTAATGGAGCGTGGTAATGAACGCATTTTTCACAAGAACGCTGAAATGTTTTTGTAGGAATTGTTGGGTGGGATAAACTCAATCCTTTATTATTATTATCATTTCATGAAACTTATCGGGGCATGCTTGTGAGGAGGAGATTATTGTGTTGCGAGCAGAGCAGACTTGAGTCCAGTAAATATAGCCTATTAAAGAAATTGTTCCAAAAACAAATGCATCAGAAAATAACCGAAGGACTTGAAAAACTTTTAAGAATAAAAGCGGCATCGAATCTTGCCACGATAATGAGATGACACACTTGTTAGGGGCGTTTTGCCCTTTGAAATGAAATCTCACGAAATCCAATAAAGCCCATTCATGGTTCACTCAGCTGAGTCATCGATTACAATAACAACACATCAATTCAGATTTCCTTAAAGATAACTTTTTTTTTTATTTATTTTTTTTTATTAATAATCATGCCAAGGTCTTACATTAAATTGTGTCCAAAATTGCAGAACATGAACAGCCAAAAAATAATAATAAATAATAAAAATAATATAAGGTTGAACAATGAAAGCATTTTTTGACTTTTCAATGATTTTTTGTTTTTTATGCCCGTCAAAGACATAATATAGAAGTTACAGTCAACCAGAAAAAGTGACTTGACATTGCAACTCTCCACGTGTCCAACTTGCAGAGGTGGGACCAAGTCATTGTTTTCCAAGTCACAAGTAAGTCTCAAGTCATTGCATTAAAGTCCAGTGAAGTCCCAAGTCAAGGCAGGCAAGTCCCAAGTCAAGGCAGGCAAGTCCCAAGTCAAGTCCAAGTCAATTTACAAATCGTCAACTTTTAGCTTCAAGTCTTAAAGAAGTCATTAGTGCGCTTTGCCCAAATTAGTGTCAGAGTATTAATTACTATAGTAAATGTATACTAATTTTATCTAGAAGTTTCTAATTTAAAATCTAATTTTATCTTTCTTTTTTTTTATCGATATCTACCCGTAAAGACCAAAGAGGGTAATAAAGATGATACATGGATCTTATCTTTGGACACACATTAAGGCAAACCAAACTTTTACTATAAACACGCTGTGAAAGGGCGCTGAGCGTGCTGAACTGGTGAGTGAAATCTGAAATATTACCAGGCAGTGGCTAAGGGCAGACATTTAAGTTGCATATCACGAGTTCTATACTGTAAAGTGCATAAACCGAGTAAATGATCGGTTTGTGATTTTTAGAACCACGACCAATATAATTAAATAAATATAGCTAAGCGCGTGACAGAGGACCAGCACGTCCGCAAAAGAATGAGTGTGTTTACATGCACATTTTAACCAGTTATGCTCAAAAAGCACCAGCGTGTGTGGTCACAATAAATGGCGTTCCTTTATCGAGGTCATACAACAGGGTAATAAAACACGGGAAGATTTTGTCCATTACACCAATTGCTATAAAGCGTTAAATGCTACCGACCGCAGTAAAAGTTTGCGGTTCAATATGCGAGACTTTGTTAGCCTGTAAATCAACTTACCTCTGTCTGTGGATTTTCAGATTCCTCACAAAATTGGGCGTTGTCGACGAGGTGTCTGTAATTTTGTAACCACAGGTTCTACATGTCGCAATCCTTTTGTTGCCTTTAGCGCTGTATTCAATATATCCCAATTATATCACCTTTGGTATAATTTTTGCTGTGTCCTAGTCCTTAAATCGCGGCCATGATCTTCAAACTTGGTCCAGCTTTAGTGGAAGCTGATTGGTTGAATATGGGCGTTGAAATGCAGATTTGAAAATCAAATGAATCGATCTATTTGGGAAATTAATCGTTGATTTACTGCACATTTTTTAATTATACAACTCTTATCTTTGGTTTTAAAAAGTATAAGTATTTCCAAGTCAGGCGGCTGAAGTCCAAGTCAAGTTGCAATCATTGCTGTCAAAGTCTAAGTCGAGTCGCTAAGTCTTTTTAATTCTATCGAGTCGAGTGCTAAGTCATCAAATTAGTGACTCGAGTCGAGTCAAGTCCAAGTCAAGTCCAAGTCCACGACTTCGAGTCCACACCTCTGCCAACTTGATGAAGCGGATAACCGTTGCATTTTAGAAATGAGTTCACAAGTGAAGGGATGATGAATTTTATTGTGACAAGAGGAGCTTTAAAAACAATATAATAACAATAAATAGCGATCATTGAAATGGCTGAGGCTCCAGTGAGTTAAAATTGTAACTTTGTGGTTTTGCGACGGGTTTTCACACTTCAAAGCCTTTTTAAGACCAACTGAAGAAAACTCAAGGAATCGATTGAAGGGAACAATCCACCAGCGGGCTCTCGAATTATAAGCGTCTAGGGAGCGCACAAAGATTTACATTTGTAACGACCCTTCAAAGTTTAAAAATGCAACTTAAAGGCTTGAATCCCTCTGCTCCCAACCACCAGCGCGTGGTAATAAGCAGCCCCGCCGGCTGAGCGTCAGTCCATCAATGTCAGTCTATAGAAAAATGTTTGTCTGTGGGTGGCTGCTGTTCTGAAGGTGCTGGCGGTGTGGGCCTGGGGGTTGCCGAGAAGACCAGCATTGGCCCGTGACTCTGGGAGATGCGGCTCGCGGAGATCTGGGGCTTCGCTATAGCCCGCGTTATATATGGTGCGTGCTGTAGCGGAATTTGACAGCGTGGTTGGTTTCCCGCTGGCGTCGGTGGCGTCGGGGGACCGTGCTAGGAGCGCGTTTGGGAGCGTTTGGAGTCGATCGGCGTAGGTTTGAGTGGAGTGTTTTGGGGGCCCGTGGCAGCCCTCGGTCAGGCCAGAGCAGGACAGAGGATAGAAACCACCGATGGCAAACACGCCATCTTCTTTAACTTTAGTTCCGTTGGTCCGATTTTTTTTAAGCGTTGTATCACGTGTTCTATATGTGATCCTCTAGCTGTCTGATTGGCTTTGTCCTCGATCGGTCTTAAGAGTTTTGATTTAGACTCAAATACAGACTTCTCCTACGGTCTAACTTGCTCTATATTGTGTAAATGTTGTGTCTTTTTGATCAGTGTGACTTGCATTTAGTTTGGAAATGTGTCATGTTCAGAAGTTGGTTAAGTTTACAGTTAAAGATGAATAAAGTGATGCAATCTTAATTTGCGTAAGCATGGTGCCTTGATGATACATTTGACTTTTATTAGCTTAGAAGTTGGTTATGTTAAGAAGTTAGGTTAGGTTATGGGATATAGGGATGAAAACCACCCATTTTGTGATGCACCGACAGGTAGCCATGCGGTCAGACACAGTCTGTGAGTGAGCTCGATCAGGTAAAGTGACTCCCTGACATGCTAGCGGCAGCTCTTTTGTGACCTCAGCGGTGCCAAGCAGAAATTGACATTTACATTTATGCATTTGGCAGGCGCTTTTATCCAAAGCGACTTACAGTGCACTTATTACAGGGACAATTCCCAGAGCAACTTGGATTAAGTGTCTTGCTCAAGGACACAATGGTAGTGGCTGTGGGGATCGAACCAGCAACCTTCTGATTACAGTGATGTGCACTGTGGTCAGCTTTAGTAAGCGTCTGCCAAATCTATCAATTTCTGTAGCACCGCTGAGGTCACAAAAGAGCTGCAGCTAGCATGTCAGAGTCACTTTACAGTCGAGCTCACTCACAGACTGTGTCTGACCATGGCCTGTGGAGTTAGCATCACAAAGATGGGTGGTTTCGACCATATCCCATAGCCTAACCCTAGCTGTAACAGCAACCAGCTACAAGCTAATAAAGTCAAATGTGTCATCTTACACAAGTAGATGCCTGATAAATAACAACATAGTAACCTGTTCAAGCAGCTCAGTGCCAAGGCCTGGCTGGGATTGCATGAGGCAATGAAGTCTGGAACAATCAGCTGGAGATCACATATAAATGCTGTCTGATTCATATGAACAAAGAACAAAAATGGCGTCAGTGGGCCTATCTATCCCTCTCTAACTGAACCGAAACCACCACAGGCCCCAACACTCCAAACCTCGCCGTCGGCCAGCCCCAACTCCTATACAGTCCCAGGCGCCACCCGGGGCCATGGCTGCAACTGTCAGTCGCCTAGCCATATATGTCACGAACTGCAACCCGGCCTGGCGTACCTCCCGAAGTCACGGAGACAGCCGTCTTCAGCAACCCCAGGCCCCACACCGCCCGCACCTTCAAGAACAGCAGCCACCCACAGACAAACATTTTTCTATAGACTGACATTATGGACTGCCGTGTGGCCAGGGAGGCCATATTACCGCGTGCTGGTGGTTGGGAGCAGAGGATTCAAGCCTTTAAGTTGCATTTTTTAAACTTTGAAGGGTGGATTACAAATCAAATCTTTATGCGTCTCCTAGGCGGATTTACAATTCGAGAGCCAGCTGGTGGATTTGTTTCCACACTTCTGTCGATTCCATGAGTTTTCTTCAGTTTGGATATCTTAAAAAAGGCTTTGAAGTTGATGAAAACCCGTCGCCAAAACCACAAAGAGTTACAATTTAACTCACTGGAGCCTCAGCCATTTCACTGTCAGCTATTTATTGTTATTATATTGTTTTAAAGCTCCTCTTGTCTGTCAAATTCATCATCCTTCGCTTGTGAACTCATTTCTAAAATCTGCTTGGTTATCCGGCTTCATCCAAAGAGTTGGCAGAGGTGTGGACTGCGAGTCGTGACTTGGACTTGACATTCGGCTCAGTCACTGGTGCTAGACTTCGACTTCGACAAGTAAAAAACTGTTGTATGTTCTAACTGACTTGGTCTTCGACAAATACTTTTAAAACCAAGATGGGGTAAGGTACTGATATGTAGGTCTTCTATGGTGATTTTAACAGCTCATATTCAGCGGACTGGCGTGGACTGAGTTGGCAAGTCGCCAAAGGTGATATAATTGGTCTGGCGGGTCGCCGTAAAGGATGCATTGTGGCACCTGTGGTTAATTACGAACACCTCGTCGACTGCGGTGTCGAAGTCAGACGAAGGCAGTTGAACAGGCAATGCCGCATGAACGCGGTCGACCAGCGCGGTGATGAACAAGTCTTCCCGGTGTTCTTCCACCTCGATAAACCGACAGCCACTGCGGTTAACATCGCTACCTCGGTCTTCAACGGGCGTCCTATCCTGGCGGTGCTGTTATTAGTGTGGTCAAATGTTCATCTAAATCCAGTCGTGTTGTGCTATATCTGGCATCTGCCCATAGCACTGCTCTTCAGATTCACCGAGATTCATGCGGATTCAGATCACTGGTTTGCCTTGTCAGGCAGATCCATGTGCCAGCACTGAGGTATAAAAAAAAAGAGACAAGAATGAATTTTTAAATTAGAAACTTCTGAATCGTGAGTATGCACATTGCTATGGTAGTGTACTCACGACCTCGAGGCAGACGAAAGCGCCTGCTTTAAGACGAGCAAGGGACGGAGCAGAATTGACAGTTTGGTTTCGCTGGTCTGTGACAGGACACTTCGGTTTACTGTCGACGAACTGCCGAACTGAAACAGCAGTCCCACCTCTACGAAGTTGAGCAAGTAATTGCAATGTTGACTGTAACTATTATATTTTGACGAGCATAAAAGCAAAAATGTTGAAAAGTCAAAAAATACTTTCGTGTTCAACACTATATTATTTTTATTATTATTTTTTTGGCTGTTCATGATATACATTTAGTTTACAATTATCATGAATTAACATGATTATTAATAAAAAATAAAATAAAAAAGTTGAAATCTGAATTAATGTTATTATTAATGATGACTCAGCGGTAGTAGCGAATGGCTTTTGACAGACTACTTTCATTTCAAGCATGTGTCATCTCGACAAACGAATTCGATAGGTGCCCAAAAGTTTTCAGGAGTCGCCGTTACTACGATGCGTTGAATTTTTGAACAATTTAACAATAGGCTTATTTTCGGATATGCTCTGCTGCTATGTCTCCTCGCCAGCATCGCGACAAGTGAATGACCAATAATAAAGGATTGGTATCCTGCTTGTTCGTTAATATTGAAAAATGGATTCGTCTAGGTCTCCCCGGTCGTGATCATCTGGAAACAATAAAGGCGTTATCATGTTGACACCAAGCCACTCATTTCGTTGCAAAAACCTTCTACCTTTTCGGCGCCGTCCGTGCCGTCATGAATACGAACTGTCGAACCCGATGTTTCAAGCGCAAAATGTTGGAGCAATCCTGGGCGATATGAACAATCGGCAATCCCGACATGTGCAAATGAGGGTAATTCAGCAGAATAGTTTTACCTCTACCTGAACAGCGGGGCGGCATTTAACGGACTGAGGCAACTTTGAATGACTGATGGAGAGTACACTTTACTACTTGCAGGGGCGGAAACATGCTGTGTTGAAACGGTTATTTTCGAAGCATTTTGTTCTGCAAAGAAAAACTACCGTTAATTTGATAATTTTTATGAGCATAACTGGATAAGCGCTGAAACCGAAAATGATAATGTGTGTGATGAAAGTTTAACATTTAAAGCGACCAGTTAGTTGATGATTGCATGAGACACGCAAAGGCATTGTGACGCAATTGAACGAACGAGCAGTCGAAGTCGGTACATGGTATGGCGCCTTCTGGCGGCTTTACGAAGATCGGCATTGTAGCGATAAAAATATGACCGTCGTATCATTGTGCAATTAGGCAAACTCGATTGTATCGTCGTTTAAAGCAATTGATATTATTGTGTTGATGAGCAGCTTGGCAAGCAGAGGCTGCAAAACTCATGAATGGTTAATGAAGCGAACAGACACAATGGCCGGACTACGACCAGCATCGTAATGCCAATGAAGTAATGCGCGACATAGTTAAAATCGGTTTAAATGACTAGTAAGGTTGAAGTCGTGTTTAAGCATTGGTAATGTTTGAACAATACGAGCACAGTCCATCTGTGCGAAGTTAATTGTCACTGTTATTGGCTGATAGCTTTGGCGGCAGTCTGTGTTCATTCAGATAAACGGTATTACGGACGGAAGTTATCGGTCATCCTCCCATCTCTGGGCAGTGATCAGCCGGCGGCATTTGGTCGTCGTCGTCCAGCGACATCTTCAGTCGGAGTCCAACGAAAGCGCTGGTCAACGTTCTGTTCCTCGAGATGAGAGTCGGAGACGAAGATGAAAGCACAAATAAAAGATATGGCGATACTCGCCATTGCTGTAGGAAGTCATGATCGCCGGAAGACTGGCAACTGTGATAAGTAAGGTGTTGTCGCAATAGCTGGTCGTTGGTCTAGACTTAACTGAGGTATTCATCGCATCTCGAGGCTGATGTTCGAGACACCATTCCATGGTTTGGGAGCCAGTGAAAGGATCTCGCGTGGTTTTGTATTCTGGGAACCAACACAGGCCAGGCTAGATAAAGTAAGTGATAGTGAACGGGTACTCAGCGATTTAACGATTCAGCGCGTAACAATTTTAGGCTCTTTGTTTACGAACGGTGGTTGTTGATGTAGCGGATCTCCGTGCAACAATCGTCGGCAACGAGAACGTATGCTGGGTACAGCGCCGGTGATTTCGCTGTGACAGGCGTCCGTCTGGAACAGGCCATGACACTGGCGACGTACGGGACTTGATCAATGAACCTGCTGTTTTGTCGGGGTAGTGAGCTATGACCCGTCAATCTTTGTTTATTGATTGCTCTGTAACACGGTGTGAGAATCATCGAGCAGAAAAATATAAAGTTGACTGTCGTCGGCATGGCACGGTGAGCATGATTCACGTTCTGACGGAAGCCACATGAAAACGTATCCGTTTAACTTTGTTTTCGGTTTGACGGTCTCATTTCGCTGTTCTGCTAAATAGACAAACAACTGTGCAACTCCACAGAAATTCAACTGTCAGAGTGTGGAAGTCAAGTAAGTCTGCATAAATCTGAAATGCGACACGTCGGGCTGATGAATGAATGAATGAACAGACAGATGAATCAGACAGATGAATGAATGGGCAGATGAATGAATGAATGAATAAGATAGATAGATAGATGAATGAATGAATGAATGAATGAAAGAACGAATGAATCAGACTGGTGCTGAACGTGAACGAACGGTGCGATGAACTATTCAAGACGAGACGCAGAGAAGGGTTGAACATAGCGAACGAACGGTGAACGAACGAACGCATGAACGAACGGTGAACGATGGTGAAAGACGAATGGTGGTACGAACAGACGAATGAACGTTTATGGTGAGCATTTGAACGGGCTAAACAAGACGAACAGATGAAGACGAACGCCTGGTGAACGCTCAGACAGACGCGAACAGGCAGAAGACAGATGAATGAACAGACCAGACTGGTGAATAGACTCAGATGAATGGCGGGCTGAACTGAATGAATGAATGAACAGATGATGGTGAATAGTACATACGCCATGCATGGGCGAACGAATGGGCGCGAACGGTGAATGACAGACGAACGATGAACGAAGGTGGAGGCGTAACGGGACTAGGTAAAGACCGGAAGTGCCGCGTTCTGGAAGAGGTCTAATAACACGTGCGGAAGACCTGCAACGTTATGTCAGTCACAGTTAACCTGGCTGATTGAGGAAGGATACTGAACGGTAATAGGTGTATGAATCAGCGCGGTCTTGATGATCATTTGTCGTCGATGGTTGCGTTCTGGGCCGTTGTTGGCTGGTGTTGATTCTTTGGTGGCATTTGGGGAGTTGAGGACGGTGTTCCTTCGTCGGCGCCGGACGAATTGACGGTCACTAACGGTCATGAACGGTGTGGGGTCGTCTTTGAACAGGTGAACGGACAGACGAACCGAACGAATTCGTTCGTTGATTCGTTTTCGACATTCGTCGGTGAAAAGTTGAACGGTGAATGAACGAACTGAAACGAACGGTGGCTGGCGCAGTAGATCTTGATTTGTTTGAACGGGCGCAGTGGAATGAATGATTGAACGGAACGAACGAACGAACGGTGAACGAAGAACGAACGAACATGAATGGACAATGGTTTTGAACGAACGAACGGCTGGCGACAGCGGGCATATGGGCGCGGAACGGGCTCAGATGGATGAATGAACAAGTTTGAACTGTGAACAGTGACGAACAATTGAACAGATGAATGAATGACCAGGCTGTGAATGAATGAATGAATGAATGAATGAATGAATGAAAGCTGAATAGTGGAATGAATAATTTGAATGAGTAGATAAGCGGGCCCATTTGCAGATAATATACACACATATACACATGGTGTTATTTTGATTAGTTCTTTTTATGACTGACCAAACTAAATGTATTATAGACAAGGTGTAGTTCTTACAACCTCTGCTTTGGCAACTCCTGTCGTTTATATTCGTACTTGGCTGCTGGTAACCGATTGGTCGGATATTCGAAACGCGCTGTGTAAACTGGATACAACGGAAATCTGAACGTTCAATCTTCGAACACTGAGGGCGTCCCTTTATGCGAATTTATAGTAATGACCGGTCTGCTAACACTTCATAAATTAATGGTGTGTGTTGACCAATGTGATACTGATTTTCTTCGTTATTATCATATAAGCCTGTAATGTTGTTCCACCTGGTATTCGCTGTCTGATAACTGCAAATTTAGAATGACATTAAATCATTTCTTAACAGTACATCTCAGATAATAACTCTTTATCATTGTGGTACTCATATTTCATTATGATGGTATCAAAGACCCGAAATAGTTACGAGCACTGTGTTAACTACCAGTGACTGAAACTGCACGCAATCTTCAAGCTATTACACTTTGTGCCCAGGCAAGCTGCATTACATACAGTAATAACCAACCAACTATTATAGTCTGATTGTCAAACCTCTGTTAAATAGGTGCATTTAAAACGCTGGCGTGTCTGGCGATAGTTCTAGCACAATCGGTCTTCCCACGGTATACCACACTTTGTGTGCTTATCAGGCCCGACAGTCAAATATGCTTAATATGAATAGAATATAACCTCTGTGAAAGTGCGTTACAGGCGGCGTGTTAATGCAACGGCATAGCCATCAACTGCGGCTGCACGTGTCGCCCCGAGAGAACTATTAGCCAGGTATCATCAATATCGATGGGGCAATAAACACTCTTTATTAATTTGGATTTTAAACGCCGTCTGACAACCGACGGCGATAGTCAAACCGCGCATGGCGCTAACTCCACGGGCTACACTGTGTCGTGTTGGTGCAACCGACGTAACGGCATTATTGATGATGATAGTGAACTTAAGCATCGCATCGAAGGTTGCTGGTCATCCCAACCTACCGTGATCTGGTGCCTGTCAGGGTAACTCAGAGAATTTAACAACAAGTGCACTGTAATAAACTTTGGTCTGCCAGAAATAATCAATTCTGCTGGCACGCTAGTCTAAAAAAACTGCGTAACATCAATCAAAATTTGATAAATCTTCACGAGCAACTGTAACTACAATGGGTGCATCATAATTGATTTTCTAACAACTGTAACACCAGCTTCTAAGCAATAGTCGAAATAAATCAGGCACCAATATACACAAGTAGACGCGTACTTATTCATCAACAGCAACAAACAACCAGCTTCTGGTGACACATTCCAAACTTAAATACGAATACACTGATCAGGCAACATTACACAATAAACTTGAGATGGAGGTCACAAATCGAAGCCAGACGTTAAGCAATCGAGCCGTAGAATCGCATAGCATTATGCTAACAAAAGTTAAGAAGATAAGCGTTTAATCGGTTTCATCTCTGTCTGCAACCGAAGAGCTGTTGGCTTCCTCAAACCTGCGCCGATGGGCGCCCCAGCTCTTGAACGCCGCGAGCGACAACGGCTAATCAAATTCTGCAGCAACGCACCATATAATGTGACCGCCAACTATCGTGACCTGATCGGGCGTCGACAACCCCGCATCGGCACCTTCGAAACCGCGAACAACATTTTCTATGAATTTGACATTATCGGACTGCGCCAGCGACTTGAAGACTACTGCCGTAACTGATGAACTCAGCAACGGTGGATTGCAATCAAATCGTCAGCTCCCCTGAACGACCCCGCTGATGGTGACCGGTCATTCATGGTTACTAACTCAGTTGATGTAAAAAGGCTTTGAAAACCGTCATAAGCAAGTTATTTTAACTCACTGAACCTCGGCATTCGCGTAATAATATTTATTGTATTGTTTTAAGCTCTCTTGTCTACAAATAAATCTGACTCATTCTAAATGCAGCGATTCGGCTTCATCGAGACAACGAAGGTATTTCAGTCATGAACGGACTTGACTGACTTGACTTCGGTTTCGGTCATGAACTGATGACCTTTCCTTCGATCGACCAAAAGAACTGGCGACTGGGCTTGAACTTTGACGGCTGATGCAACGACGGACTGGTCTGACATCTTTAAAACCAGATAAGTTGGTAAAATGTGCGATATCAACGATTAATTTAAAATAAATTCGTTGATTTTCAAATACCATTTCAACGCTCATATTCAACTCAATCGCTCACTGGACAGACCCGGCGGCTTTACCAGAACACAGCAAGTATGCAAAGATATATTCAGGATATGATGGCTCACGGCGTTAAAGGCATGCATGCGATAGAGCCTGATTACAAATACAGACACCTGGGTCGTTAGCGTCAATTGTAATCGAAAATCCACCAGACAGAAAACCAGGGTTGACCCCACGGCAAAATCTCTGCGCCAGGCGCCGGCTTTACTGGTCGGCCGACAACGTTTTTATAGCAATTGATGGCAATAATAAATCTTCGATCTACCCGTTAACCTCCGGAAAAAACGCCATTGTAACCGACCACGACGCACAATAACGCGTAATACACTCGTGGAATATTCTCATCGCGTTCTTCCCAGCCGCTATTGATAGGATTTCACAAATCACCAAATCGATCGTTGGCGACGCTGTAGAACTCGCCTTATGCAACTAAATGTCTGCCCATAACCACTGCCGTATGTCGAATTTCACTCACCGGTGCCGTTATCGCTACAGCGTGTTTATAGTAAAGTTTGAGGATTTGCGCAATAATGATCCCGAATAGATACCCTCTTTGACGGTAAGATATGGGTAAAAAAAAAAGAAAGATAAAATTAGTTAAGTAAACTTCTAGACGCAGTAATACGTTATAGTGATAACTCTGACGGAGCAATAATATTTCTTTAGACTTATTAAGTTATGTGACTTGAAACGACTTGCCTACTGACTGGGAACACCCTGCTGGAACTCCTTCAGCTGCTGTGACGGAAAACAGCTGACGGTCCCCTCAAAAGTTGAACAGATGGAGCTGATGATCGAAGTCGCTGACTTCACTGTTATGATGTTTGACGAGCACTGAAATCTGAGAAAAGATCAAAAAATATAAATGTTCAACTATATGTACATTTGTATTATTTTTGGCTGTTCATGTTGCTGCAATTTTGAACATATTTAATGAACATGACATGTTAACAATAAAATGGGGTAAATAAAAAAATAAAAAAGTTATGTAAGGAAATCTGGTATTGACAACAATGAATGAAACTCAGCGGTAATTGTGATAACTTTTGTTTATTTCAAGGAGCAAGCATTATCTTTCATTAATAATTGACAGCACAATGGCAAAAGTGCGTTTGGAACAATTTCTTCAATAATTATATTTAGTGCTCTGTAACTCTGTTTAATGCTTTGATAATAATAAGTTGTACCAATTCCTAAGCTATTCAGCGTTCTTCGAAGCGTTCGTCGTCCCATTGACCATCTGAATGTGATTAACCACTCTGTCGATATACATTCCATTGCTCTCTATTCATCTCTGCTTCGTCCTACTGAGCGGTACAAGCGACACCGTCCTAAGCCCAGCAATATCCAACAATCAGTCGGCAAGCTAACCTAACCTAACCTAGCCTAGCCTAACCTAACCTAGCCTAACCCTAGCCTTCAACCCTAACCTAGCCTAGCCCTCAGCTAACTAACACTAACCTAACCCTAACCTAGCCTAACCCTAACCCTAACCCTAGCCCTAACCTAATTTGCAGTAAATCAGCGATTAATTTCCCAAATAGGCGATTCATTTGATTTTCAAATCTGCATTTCAAGCATCCATATTCAACCAATCAGCTTCCACGAAAGCTGGACCAAGTTTGAAGACCGTGGCATGTTTAAGGACTAGGACACAGCAAAAATTATACCAAGGTGATATAATTGGGATATATTGAATACAGCGTTAAAGGCAACAAAAGGATTGCGACATGTAGAACCTGTGGTTACAAAATTACAGACACCTCGTCGACAGCGTCCAATTTTGTGAGGAATCTGAAAATCCACAGACAGAGGTAAGTTGATTTACAGGCTAACAAAGTCTGCATATTGAACCGCAAACTTTTACTGCGATTCGGTAGCATTTAACGTTTTATAGCAATTGGTGTAATGGACAAAATCTTCCGGTGTTTTATTACCCTGTTGTATGACCTCGATAAAAGGCATGCATTTATTGTGACCACACTGCGTTGGTGCTTTTGAGCATAACTGGTTAAAATGTGCATGTAAACACACTCATTCTTTTTGCGGGCGTGCTGGTCCTCTGTCGCAGCGTTTAGCTATATTTATTTAATTATATTGGTGCGTGGTTCTAAAAATCACAAATCCGATCATTTACTCGGTTTGCGGCACTTTACAGTATAGAACTTCGTATATGCAACTTAAATGTCTGCCCTTAGCCACTGCCTGGTAATATTTCAGATTTCACTCACCAGTTCAGCACGTTCAGCGTCCTTTCACAGCGTGTTTATAGTAAAAGTTTGGTTTGCCTTAATGTGTGTCCAAAGATAAGATCCATGTATCATCTTTATTACCCTCTTTGGTCTTTACGGGTAGATATCGATAAAAAAAAAAGAAAGATAAAATTAGATTTTAAATTAGAAACTTCTAGATAAAATTAGTATACATTTACTATAGTAATTAATACTCTGACACTAATTTGGGCAAAGCACTAATGACTTCTTTAAGACTTGAAGCTAAAAGTTGGCGATTTGTAAATTGACTTGGACTTGACTTGGGACTTGCCTGCCTTGACTTGGGACTTGCCTGCCTTGACTTGGGACTTGCTGCCTTGACTTGGGACTTCACTCGGGACTTTAATGCAATGACTTGAGACTTACTTGTGACTTGGAAAACAATGACTTGGTCCCACCTCTGCAAGTTGGACACGTGGAGAGTTGCAATGTCAAGTCACTTTTCTGGTTGACTGTAACTTCTATATTATGTCTTTGACGGGCATAAAAAACAAAAAATCATTGAAAAGTCAAAAAATGCTTTCATTGTTCAACCTTATATTATTTTTATTATTTATTATTATTTTTTTGGCTGTTCATGTTCTGCAATTTTGGACACAATTTAATGTAAGACCTTGGCATGATTATTAATAAAAAATAAATTAAATAAAAAAAAAAAAGTTATCTTTAAGGAAATCTGAATTGATGTGTTGTTATTGTGTCGATGACTCAGCGAGTGAACCATGAATGGGCTTTATTGGATTTACATGAATTTCATTTCAAAGGGCAAAAGCGCCCTAACAAGTGTGTCATCTCATTATCGTGGCAAGATTCGATGCCGTTTTTATTCTTAAAAGTTTTTCAAGTCCTTGGTTATTTTCTGATGCATTTGTTTTTGGAACAATTTCTTTAATAGGCTATATTTACTGGACTCAAGTCTGCTCTGCTGCTCAACACAATAATCTCCTCCTCACAAGCATGCCCGATAAGTTTCATGAAATGATAATAATAATAAAGGATTGAGTTTATCCACCCAACAATTCCTACAAAAACATTTCAGCGTTCTTGTGAAAAATGCGTTCATTACCCGTCTCCATTACAGTCGTATTCATGCAAATCTTAAAAGCGTGCATGTGACATTTTAAACCACTCACAACCTACGTGCAAAAGACTCTTCTACCTTTTCAGCGCTACATTTCCATTGCTCTCTTCTTCTGTTCATCTCTCCTCGTCACATGAATGCAGGCGAATTCTGAGTCGATGACACCAAGCTTAGCAAAATCGGACCGACCGTCCTAAAGATTTATCTGTGAAACAATCCAGCCAATCAGATTCGATATGCAAATGAGGGTGGACATAATGAGGGTGGAAGTCGTTTTACCTCTATACCTAACCCTAACCTAACCTAACCCTAACCCTAACCCTAACCTAACCTAACCTAACCCTAACCCTAACCCTAACCTAGCCTAGCCTAACCTAGCCCTAGCCTAACCTAGCCTAGCCTAACCCTAGCCCTAGCCTAGCCTAACCTAACCCTAGCCTAACCCTAACCTAACCTAGCCTAACCCTAGCCCTAACCCTAACCTAACCTAACCCTAGCCTAACCCTAACCCTAACCCTAGCCTAACCTGACTTGGACTTCAGCCAGTCTGACTTGGAAATACTTATACTTTTAAAACCAAAGATAAGAGTTGTATAATTAAAAATGTGCAGTAAATCAACGATTAATTTCCCAAATAGGCGATTCATTTGATTTTCAAATCTGCATTTCAAGCTCCATATTCAACCAATCAGCTTCCACAAGCTGGACCAAGTTGAAGACATGGCATCATTTAAGGACTAGGACACAGCAAAAATTATACCAAGGTGATATAATTGGGATATATTGAATACAGCGTTAAAGGCAACAAAAGGATTGCGACATGTAGAACCTGTGGTTACAAAATTACAGACACCTGGTCGACAGCGTCCAATTTTGTGAGGAATCTGAAAATCCACAGACAGAGGTAAGTTGATTTACAGGCTAACAAAGTCTGCATATTGAACCGCAAACTTTTACTGCGGTCGGTAGCATTAGCGTTTTATAGCAATTGGTGTAATGGACAAAATCTTCCGGTGTTTTATTACCCTGTTGTATGACCTCGATAAAGGAGCGCCATTTATTGTGACCACACTGCGTTGGTGCTTTTTGAGCATAACTGGTTAAAATGTGCATGTAAACACACTCATTCTTTTGCTGGGCGTGCTGGTCCTCTGTCGCAGCGTTTAGCTATATTTATTTAATTATATTGGTGGTGGTTCTAAAAATCACAAATCCGATCATTTACTCGGTTTGCGGCACTTTACAGTATAGAACTTCGTATATGCAACTTAAATGTCTGCCCTTAGCCACTGCCTGGTAATATTTCAGATTTCACTCACCAGTTCAGCACGTTCAGCGTCCTTTCACAGCGTGTTTATAGTAAAAGTTTGGTTTGCCTTAATGTGTGTCCAAAGATAAGATCCATGTATCATCTTTATTACCCTCTTTGGTCTTTACGGGTAGATATCGATAAAAAAAAAGAAAGATAAAATTAGATTTTAAATTAGAAACTTCTAGATAAAATTAGTATACATTTACTATAGTAATTAATACTCTGACACTAATTTGGGCAAAGCGCACTAATGACTTCTTTAAGACTTGAAGCTAAAAGTTGGCGATTTGTAAATTGACTTGGACTTGACTTGGGACTTGCCTGCCTTGACTTGGGACTTGCCTGCCTTGACTTGGGACTTCACTTTCGGGACTTTAATGCAATGACTTGAGACTTACTTGTGACTTGGAAAACAATGACTTGGTCCCACCTCTGCAAGTTGGACACGTGGAGAGTTGCAATGTCAAGTCACTTTTCTGGTTGACTGTAACTTCTATATTATGTCTTTGGCGGGCATAAAAAACAAAAATCATTGAAAAGTCAAAAAATGCTTTCATTGTTCAACCTTATATTATTTTTATTATTTATTATTATTTTTTTGGCTGTTCATGTTCTGCAATTTTGGACACAATTTAATGTAAGACCTTGGCATGATTATTAATAAAAAATAAATTAAATAAAAAAAAAAAAGTTATCTTTAAGAAATCTGAATTGATGTGTTGTTATTATGTCGATGACTCAGCGAGTGAACCATGAATGGGCTTTATTGGATTTACATGAATTTCATTTCAAAGGCAACAGCGCCCTAACAAGTGTGTCATCTCATTATACGTGGCAAGATTCGATGCGTTTTTATTCTTAAAAGTTTTTCAAGTCCTTGGTTATTTTCTGATGCATTTGTTTTTGGAACAATTTCTTTAATAGGCTATATTTACTGGACTCAAGTCTGCTCTGCTCGCTAACACAATAATCTCCTCCTCACAAGCATGCCCGATAAGTTTCATGAAATGATAATAATAATAAAGGATTGAGTTTATCCCACCCAACAATTCCTACAAAAACATTTCAGCGTTCTTGTGAAAAATCGTTCATTACCCGTCTCCATTACAGTCGTATTCATGCAAATCTTAAAAGCGTGCATGTGACATTTTAAACCACTCACAACCCTACGTGCAAAAGACTCTTCTACCTTTTCAGCGCTACATTTCCATTGCTCTCTTCTTCTGTTCATCTCTCCTCGTCACATGAATGCAGGCCGAATTCTGGATCGATGACACCAAGCTTAGCAAAATCGGACCGACCGTCCTAAAGATTTATCTGTGAAACAATCCAGCCAATCAGATTCGATATGCAAATGAGAGGTGGACATAATGAGGGTGGAAGTCGTTTTTACCTCTATACCTACAGACTTTTTAACCCCAGAGGGCTAGGGGTTAGGGTCAACTAGTGATTTAACCCTAACTAACCCCAGCGGACTGGGGCTAACCCTAGTGGACTGATGGAGAATTACACTTTACTACTTACAAATTTAAACCTATGCAATATTTGAAGCAGTTTATTTTCAAAACATTTTGTTTTCTACAAAATATCCTTCTGTTATTTGTTTTCATTTATTTCATTTTTGGAAACATATCTTTGATCAAATTAACTGGACTCAAAAATACTCCTCACATACAAGTAAAGAAATATTGTGAAATAATAATAATAATGATAAAAAAGTTTAAACATTATTTAAAAGCTTTATTAGTTAGTTAGTTAATTAGTTACATAGAGACACACAAAACCAGACACAGACAGACAGACAGACAGACTGATAGATAGACAGAGAGACAGACAGACAGATAGTCAAGTCAATTTTATTAAGTATAAGCGCCTTTCACAACACACATCGTTTCAAAGCAGCTTTACAGAAGATCAGCATTAACAGGCGATAAAACTGTAATGTC
Source organism: Xyrauchen texanus (assembly GCF_025860055.1). Taxonomy (NCBI): domain Eukaryota; kingdom Metazoa; phylum Chordata; class Actinopteri; order Cypriniformes; family Catostomidae; genus Xyrauchen; species Xyrauchen texanus. The sequence goes on along the minus strand of NW_026266577.1, from coordinate 2,835 downwards.
GATGAATCATCATTGTGCAATTAGATAAAATACGATTCTTAATCGTGTTTAAAAATAATTAAATAATAATTGTATTAATAACCCCAGTGAGCAAGCTGTGGCTGACTGTGGCAAGGAACACAAAACTCCATAAGATGTGGATTAATGGAGAAAATAACCTTGGGAGAAACCAGACTTACTGTGGGGGCCAGTTCCCTCTGGCTAACATCATGAATATAATGTAAATATTACTTGTGTATAGTTAAAATCATGGTTTAAAATTATTAAACTAAGTAAGGGTTAAGGGTCATTGTTTAAACATTGATTGTGTTTGAACTGTAAGATTAATGACCACAGGCTTTGAAGTCCATCTAGATTAATTGCAGAAGTTCACATAGATGCAATTGTCCTTGTTAATTGGCTGATGAAGGCTTTTGTTGGCAATAGCTAGTCTATGCATTCCATTTCAAGATCGTAGTCCATCAATAGACCGAGGTGATGCAGGTTGGAGTTGGTATCAGTTCATCCTCTGAAGTCCATCATAATAGACCGAAGTGATGTTTGGCTGGCACCGGCTGCATTTAGTCATCATCATTCAGCGACATGAAGCAGTGGAGTCCAACCGCGAAGCAGGAATGGTGCTGGATCCAGCCGGTTCTGGTGACCTCAGGATAGGAGTCGAGGTTGAGACAAGGAAACAAATAAAAGATGTAAGCATAGATGCCATAAAATGTATTGCAGAGTTAGAGATCATGATCACTGTTTCTGGTTCAGGAGACCCAACTAAAAGCAGCCTAATTGTGGGTTGGAGGATAAATTAGGTGTATGTCTGGCTAAATAGATGAGTGGTTAGTCTAGACTTAAACTGAGAGGGTGTGTCTGCATCTCGAACAGTGTTTGGGAGACTATTCCATAGTTTAGGAGCCAAATATGAAAAGGATCTACCTCCTTTTGTGGATTTTGATATTCTAGGAACTATTAACAGGCCAGAATTTTGCGTCGTAATGAGCGTTGATGGAATATAAGCGTGACAGAAGATCATTTAAGTACTGCTGAGACTAGACCATTCAAAGCTTTGTATGTAGTTAACAGAATTTTAAAATGCTGATGCATTTTGAACCAATTGAAGTTTATTTATTGATCTTGCTGGACATCCTCCCAGTAATGCATTACAATAATCTAGTCTTTAGGTCATGGAGCATGAATTAGTTTTAGGCATCAGCAACAGAAGCATATGCCTTCATTTAGCTACTATTTCTGAGTAGGAAGGATGCTGTGCTACAAACATCTGTAATTTGATTTTCAAAGGACAGATTGTATCAAACTATAACACCTAAGTTTTCACTGTTGAAGATGATGTAACAGAACATCCATCTAGAGTCAAATTATATTTTAGCGACTTATTTTTAGAGTTTTTGGTCCAATAATTAGAACCTCTGTTTTGTCAGAAGTGAGTAGAAGGAAATTTCTGGCCATCCAATCTTTTATTTAATTGATACACTCTGCTAATTTTTGAGAATTGTGAAATCTCATCAAGTTTTGAAGAAATATAAAGTTGTGTATAGATCAGCATAGCAGTGGAAACATATTCCACGATTCCTGATAATATCTCCCAGGGAAGCATATACATGGAGAAAAGCAGAAGCCCTAAAACTGATCCCTGTGGCACTCCATATTTAACTTTGTTTGGTTTGACGATTCCTCATTTACATAGACAAAGTGGTAGTGGTCTGCTAAATATGACCTAAACCATGCTAATGCAACTCCACAAATTCAACATAATTCTCCAGCCTATTCAAGAGAATGTAAGTGATCTATAAGTGTCGAATGCAGCACTTAGATCTAAAACTACTAGAAGAGAAATGCAGCCGCGATCAGATGATAGATAGATAGATAGATAGATAGATAGATAGATAGATAGATAGATAGATAGATAGATAGATAGATAGATAGATAGAAAAGACAGATATATAGATAGACAGACATATAGACAGACAGACAGACAGACAGACAGATAGATAGATAGATAGATGAAGACAGATAGATAGAAAGAAAAGACAGACATATAGATAGACAGACAGACAGACAGACAGACAGACAGACAGACAGAATACATACATAGACAGACAGATGAGACAAACAGACAGAGATAGATAGAAAAGACAGATAGACAGACAGACAGATAGATAGATAAGACAGACAGACACAAAGACAGACTGACAGACAGATAGATAAGACAGATAGATAGAAGAAAAGACAGACATATAGATAGACATATAGATAGACATATAGATAAACAGAAAGATAGACAGATAGATAGATAGATAGATAGATAGATAGATAGATAGATAGATAGATAGATAGATAGATAGATAGATAGATAGATAGATAGATGGATAGCATACATACATACATACATACATAGACAGACAGATAGACAGACAGACAGATAGATGAGACAAAGAGACAGACAGTGAATAGATAGATAGACAGAGAGTGGAGAGAGACAAAAAGTGGTGTAACATGTGCTCTCTTAGGTTCATTAAAGACCAGAAGTGCTGCTGCATTCTGGATCATTTGGAGAGGTCTAATAGCACATGCAGGAAGGCCTGCAATGAGGCGTTACAGTAGTCCAGTCTAGTTATGACAAGGCTGACTGAGCGAGCAGTTGTGTGGCATGTACAGAGAGGAAGGATCTTATCTTCCTGATATTGTCGAGTGTAAATCTACATGATCTTGCAGTCTTTGAAATGTGGTCAGTGAAATTTAGCTCATCATCAATGGTTACCCTAGATTTCTGACCGTTTTGGAAGGTGAAACTGTAGTTGGACCCAGCTGCCGGTGATGTTGTGTTCA
>NW_026266576.1:0-25000 GCF_025860055.1 Xyrauchen texanus | reverse complement strand
ATGCACTCATGTTGTTCCAAACCTGTATGACTTACTTTCTACTGTGGAACATGAGGTTTTAGCCTAAGTCACTATTCAATTTCATTGATTTTTTTTTTTCCCCCATAAAATAAAAAGTGAATGGTGACTGAGGCTAATATTCATGCCTAACATCTCCTTTTGTGTTCCATGGTGAAAAGTCAAACAGGTTTAAAACAACATGAGGATGAGTAAATTATGACATTTGTGAGTGAACTATCCCTTTAATACAGTATGCCCTATTGAACAGAATTAACTGTCTCATAGTCACGTTGTCATTGGCATCAAAACATCTATGGAATAAACCCTGAATAATGCCTGTAATTGTTGTTTACATCGAAGAAAGTTCTCGAATAGACATTTTTTTAGATTCACAATGAGAGTCGTGTGTACATAAACTGTAGGCTGAAGATATGGGACACACGCTCACTCTCTCATGCAGTGGTTTGAGGCTCAGAAATGTGAGAACAGTATTACTCACTAGGAGTCCTCTAACATTTCTGAATAATTAATGAGGGATTTTGGGGAAATGAGGGGAACCAATGACAAAAGAGGGATTTGCAACCATTGCAGGATGCACCGTCTGCCATTGAGGATTTGGGACTACCATCAAAGCACAGCGCCCCCAGGTCTTTTCACAAACACATACGCCTACACATCATATCATTCAGCTACTCACAGAAACACACATATTCACTGAAGAGAAGGATTACGATGGCCGGCTAGTTGTTTTGGCATTTTAGCGGCATCATTTACTCATCCAGATGTTGTTCCGAACCTGTCTGACTTTCTTACGTGAAAAACAAAAGGGAGCGTTAGATTAAATGTTAGCCTCAGTCACAATTCATTTTCATTGTTTGGAACAAAAGATGCAATGAAGGTGAATAGTGACTAAGTACCAAATACTATCGTGTTCCACTGAAGAAAGAAAGCCTCCTGAGAAACACATCTGTTCAGGGTCAGGTGAACCTAAGACCAGCCTAATTATACAGTGTTTCCTTAATGGAATAGTTTAGCCAAACGTTAAAATTGTGCCATTATTTAATTATGTCATTCCAAACCTATGTGATTTTATTTCTTCTGCGGAACACAAAAGGAGAGATTTGAATGAATGTCATGATCGCTGATTTCAGTACAGTAGCAGTTGAAAGTGAAACTTTAAAGATTAGAAAAATCTCCCATAAGTGTAAAAACTAGTGCATCATATTCCAAGTATTCTGAAGGCATGAAATCACCATGTGTGATGAACAGACCAAAATTTAAGTCAATTAAATCATTGATAAACTTTAAACAGAGCACAAATAAAATATGGCGACACGTCAAACATCACACCTCATTGGTTATTTGGTCAGAAATCTGATTGGCTGTCTAGGCAATAGCCAATTGACTAGTTGATTTTGAAAATATGTAGTTTAGCACATTTGCTTTTCTTTAAAGTGCACTCGGTAAAGTTTTCCTCATTAAAAATGTTGTTCTCTTAAGAAATTTAGTTATTTCCAAACATGATTAAAATGAACATAATTGCCAGGTATTTCCTTTGATATTGTAATTGATTATTAATTTTTATTATTCGAATTGACATTAAAATATTGACTTTGTTTGGGGCAGCTGCATATTCTTTATGTGGATTTTGCATCAAAACAAGATGAGAGCTGCATTACTGAAGTGCATTATTTTGTTTAATTGCATGAAAAACAAAGTGTTGTTCACATTTAGAATAAATTATACACAGTAAAATGTAGATAGTGAGCATTACTGATATGTCTCTAGACTCATTTAAATGCCTCTGATTTGCCTTTGCATTCATGCAAACCACGGCCCAAAAAATATGTTTGCTAATACAAAACATTGTCGCAATTATGGGAGTACACCTAAATGTAATGCTGTAATTGACACTACTCAATTATATAATTGTGACCGCTGTAATTGTAATCTCAATTATTTTTCTGTAACTGCGCAGCCCTATATAAAATCATGACCACTCACATGAGCATAAGATTCCATTCATATGTATGGAAACCTTGTAAAGGCGCTTCAATCTACAGGATCCCCTCATGGATCACACGGCCAGCCAAATACTACTCATTTAATCACATTAATCACTCTGTTATTGGACACTTTGATTCATGGATTAAATGAATCATGATAATTTGAATGAATAGTGCATTTCTACAATGGCATTGGTAACTGGAAATATTTGCATTTGAATGATCTAACAATTCTGCCTCCTGGTCTGACTGATATTTCATAATCTTATGGTGACTTCTGGGAACTGTCTGTATCAGCAATTTGTGTAGAGTGGCTTGTTTTTGTGTGTGTGGTGTCACGCATTATTAGTCTGTGTGCCGAAGACCTAAAGGTTAATTGGTTGTCTCTCTGTCAGAGTTTGAGCATTGCTAAACTCACTGAGGTGTGAAATAGACCTATAATTCCCTGTAAAGTTTGCTGACTACTGCACACTAAATCACTCCTCTTTCTTATAGTCTTACATGTTGCTTAGAGTGTGTTTGTGGTTGTGTCCAACAGTGCACAATTACAGTATATTCTGTGGTCTCATACTGCAGATGTAGACCCCCTAAGTTTAGTTGAGCAGACATGCACATGAGCACACACATTGATGTGGCTTCAGGGGTCCTGGGGGAGATGATTGTGTGGCTGTGCCCGCATGGGTCTGCATATGTCACAGATGTGCTAATCTGTGGCTGAGCAGATGTATCCTTGCTGCAGGCACTCAGCTGGAAATATAGGTTAAGCTGGTCATCCATACATAGTCATTGAGGAAGACAGAAGGATATATGGAGATGGCCTGTTTGTCTTTTTGTGAGTGATGAAAGAAAGTAAAAGGAGGGTTTTCAAGAAACAGAAAAAAGGGGAAATAAGATAAATTTAAAATATAAACATGAAGGATATGTCCCAAATACTTTGTCTGTGGGCTTACACATGCATATAATACATTGACAAAAGTTCTCAATAAGGTCACATTCTTTTTCCTCTCTCCCTCTCTCAGTGCCAGTTCACACTTATACGGTTATGCAACTATATTCGAGTATGTTACCGCTTGGCACACTCAGGTCTTTAAGTACTGTAAATGTGTAAAAACCTTAAGGAACCTCTCCGGAAGACTTGAGTCTGATTCTCTCATCATTTACTCACCCCCATGCCATCCCAGATATGTATGTATTTCTTGCTTCTGCAAAACAAAGATTTTAATAGAACATTTCAGCTCTGTTAGTCCAAACAATGCAAGTGAATGGTGACCAGATATTTTAATGTCCAAAAGGGACATGAAGGCAGTATAAAAGTATGCCATAAGACTCCAGTTGTAAATCCATGTCTTCTGAAATGATATGATAGGTGTGGGTGGGAAACAGATCAATATGCAAGTAATTTGTTTTACTGTAAATCTACACTTTCATGTCCACATTCTGGGCTGGAGATTTAAATATTGATCTGTTTCTCACCCACACCTATCATATCTCTTCAGAAGACATAGATTTAACCAGTATAGATTACTTTTATGCTGCCTTTTTGGACCTTCTGAGTTTTGATCACCACGGACTTGCATTAGAGGACCTACAGAGCTGAAATATTAGTCTAAAAATCTTAATTTGTGTTCTGCAGAAGAAATAAAGTTATAAACATCTGGGATGGCATGAGGATGAGTAAATAATTAGAGAATTTTCATTTTGGATGAACAATTCCTTTAAACGAATCTACAAGTAAACTTTAAGTTATTTCAACTCAAATCATTTTCATATCCATTTAGTTATTTTATTCAATCATTCATGCATTCGTTCATTTGGTTATTAGCTGTGAACAAGCTGTATAATGTGCATTCTTAGGAAAAAGCACCAAACTTTTGTCTTTTTCTTTCTCTCATATAGTCTCACACACACACACACACACACACACATACACACACACACACACACACACACATTTACACTGCAAACTATGAGGTGCTAAGGAGGCAAAGGAATGCTAGTTGCCATGTTTACAAATTATCCCTTCATTTGGTTCAGCACAGGATAAAATGGATTGAGGGATCCTCCTAGTGGCCAATCGGAAAAATGGAATGACGCCTGATGCAGTATATAACATTTTTGTGGTAAAATATAATTTCTCCTATCCCAGTTTTTTTTTATTATTAGTTTTTCATATCCCAGTTTAATGTGCACCATAAATATCTAATTATAACTAAGTTTCCATCCAAGGGTTTTTTTGTGACAAAAAGTGTAGCGGATCAAAAAGTTTACCAATATAGCTGTTGGAAACTAATCGCTAAAATTTCACACAAGTGTCAATATAAAAATTTTCCTTAACTCTAGTTACAATAAACTCTATATCGATACATTAAAAGTCTCGAAAAACTGGTTTGGAAACAAATTTTGTCGAGAAAATAGGCATTAACGCAAAATGACAGAATTGACCCCAATCGTTAGTCTGTGTTAATCATGTCTATAAGGCATATATCATTTAAAGCCAATTGTTTGTACGTGAATCACCAGGAATGTCAACACAAATAACTCTCATGCACCTGTATCGACAAGTGCACAGAGAACAAATGAATAGCCACTCTTTGTGATTAATTTAATCGTTGTAGCCATCCATTTATGTATTAAAGTTCCTTTTCCACACCATTCAAAATAATAGACGGCAGTCATGGAATTAGCCCACAATACAAAAAGCATATAATTTCTGTGCACAAAGATGTTTTAAATTAAAAATAATACTAGGAGAATAGCTTCAATGTGCTTTTTTTGGAACACCAAATTATAGCCCAATTCTATAAAATAATTTTTTTAGCTTTCATTTGAAACAATACCAGCAAAATTCCCTGTATTAAATCAAACAAATTACCAAACGAATAAAGATTAAATGTAAAATAAATAAATTATGTTGTTAGGCCTATATAATTGTCCTTTCTTTATACAAACTTAAATGAACCTTTCCATGTTTTGTTGATGAAAAGTCGGTTGAATGACATTCTCCGAATGTTCTACACTTCTTTCAAGAATATAAACTATCTGAACTATTTGTCCAATGCTGAGTTCACTTTCAGAAAACAAGCTTTTGACCATTTTAAAACTTTTAAATATTTTAAATCTAACCCTCTTTACCTCAGACTGCATTTGCTGAGCTTCTTCAGAAAATGTAAAATGCATTATGATGCTAAAATGTATTTTAGTTGACAATCAAGTTCAGTTGGTCATTAAAAGTTGCTGGACTAATATGCGGGACATAATGCAGTTGTGATGGTGTGCTTTAGAGTAGATGATTGTTCAAAATATTCTTTTGAAATTCAGGAATGTATCATATATAAACCCTGATATTACACTGCTTCAGTTTTTCTTTAATAGCTGTGCACACAACATATACGTCAATGGATGATCTTTATACTAAGCCTGAAAGTTTCCCCCACTACTTGGTGCAGGTTGGCAGCTTGAACAGGGCCATGACAATTCACTTTCACTTTCGGGTCTGAACTGGTGGCAACATGCAAAATGCGCAACATTAGGACCAATATTACAGTTCTATCAGAAGGGCAACTGCTCCCTTTTGACTGCAATTCCTCCTCTTCTGATTGCTTTTATTTGTGAAATTAAGATGACAGGATACTGGCTAATTTCAATGAATTGTTTCAATACTCTCCCCATTTTTAAAAGACTTTGGGGCAAAAAATTAGGGACATCTAAGTACAATTAATGTGTACCTTTTAAGTAATTAACTCAAACACAGTTGGAAGATGATGGACAGATGGATGAATGGATGATGAGTCATCGAGAGATAGAAGAATGGATGTCTTCATGAAAAGTTGACAAATGCTTTCAGAATTCAGATCGCTGTGTGTAGGTGGGGTGGGGTTGAGAGAAAACCACAGAGCACTTCATTAGCTCCCATATCTGAGCATCTAATCCTAAACATCTCCACGATAAGGGAGTAGGATCCACCTTTCATAAAATAAACAAATTTGTTGTCTCATGTAGCAGCATTCAGGTGTGTAAGTTCTCAATTTGCCCATGTAGACATGCATAAAACACTCGCGTTCAGAGTTTACAACCTGTCTTGATTGAATCTTATTGAATCATGAGTCTCATCTTTTTGGCTGTAGTTGTCCATTGGCTCATATGCTGCATCACTTACAGCTGCTACAGTGTATTTTGTATGTCTGTGCTGTGCATTTCCTCTTGGATGTGCTCTACAGATTTCCACGTGGTGGTGTGTGGTTTAGCATGGATTTGAATATATTCATCTTGGTTTCTGTGTGTGTACGCAATATTCTAAGTAGATTAGATACATTTGTCTAATGTCTGTTTTGAGCTCATGCCTGCTGTTTGGGTTCATTTCAGATCTTTACCTTTCTTGTGAAATAATAATTTAGGGCGGGCTGGGGTTTCTATATTCAAAGTGCTGTTCTTTTACGGATGTATGTGTGTGGGTGAGACAGAGCCAGAGAGGGACTGATATGCAAACAGGGATTGAGGAGTGTATGCAGATATTGAGCAGGAGAGTTTGATCTCCATTTGATTGAAGAGCACAACACAGAAATATTTCAACCTACAGTGCAGGAGACGAGCATGAGTTCCTCTCAGAAGGTGAAAGAAAATTCAATGCAAATTGTAACTTTTGATGTTAACAATGTTTTAATATTAAGTTAAATATTTGTATTTTCATTTATTTATTTATTTTATTTGTTTTTATTTGATGTAGCTTATTTTTCTCTTATTTTTCTTTGCCTTGAGTGTGTTTGGATGTCATGCTTTATTTAAAAAGAGACCAGGTGAAGTTTGACATGACTTGTGCTCTTGCTACTCTCTTTATACATTGCGGAAGCATACTTTGTTGTATTTGTCATTCTTAAACTAAGAATGTAGTCTTTGATGTTAGTTATACTAGTATTTATAGTTAGACAATGACTTTTTTGGTTTTCATCTGCAGATGATAAAAAATATGTGTTTGGACGTGAGGAATTAAATGTTTGGATTCGTTTTTGGCACGTTTTGCCCATCTCCACTCAAGCACAATGTTGATGTGGCTTCGAGTCTATAATGAAGGTTGATATTATATTTCAGTATGACAGGAAGGTTTGTATGTTTCCATGCATGACAGAATAGATGAGCTATCCACATACTCCGACAGTGTGTGCCAACAGGCCTTTCCATTAAAAACAGGAATTCTGACTTTTTTTTTTTAAAGGTCAGCAAAGAGTGATTACTTTGTTGCATTGTCCACAGCTTTGTGCCATGTTCTGCACAAGTTTGTCTTTTAGAACACAGATCTGATCCCTCTGTTATGGATACATTTTTAGCAAATTTGTTATTTAATTTTTAATACATTTTTCTTTTTGCTAGCTACATTTCACTAGTTGTGGTTTTAGAAATTTGTGTGTGTGTGTTTATTATTTACAAATAACACTTAATATCACTTGTTCTCTCTATCCAGTCCCATGCAAATAATGGAAATAAATTGCCCTCTTTCACCAAAGCTACATTAACACCACAGAAACTATTCATGTAGTACCAACTCAAATGGATTAAGTAAACTTCCATTTTACATATTGAAATGTACAGTATAGAAAACAATGACATCAAGTTGTGACAAAACGTTCTAGCATTTTGTTGCTTTAGTTTTCTATTGAGTAAACTGAACAAGCAGGAAAAATAGTAGTTTGTGTCTGTGTGTGTGTGTGTGTGTACTTTTTTACTAGACAGTTTTTGCTGAAAGAATGCTACTATCATTGCATTTACATGAATTCATTTAGCTGAATTCATTTAGCAGACAGTTTCATCCAAACTGACTCTGACTGGTATTTATGTCATGTATTGTTTCAGTAGGGTGAATACAGATAAAGTGGTAAACTTTCTGATAGTTTGCCATTGGTGTTGTTTTAAAAATCTAATGTTGTCATAAATGGTTTATTTTGAGTTGATGCTGATTTTTAGTAATGGAGGAAAATACACAATGAAAAAGATTAAGTTTAAGTTACCCACTTTACCTGTATTCACCCCATATGTGTTTGCTGAGTATCAAACCTATAACATTTATGTTTATTGTGTCAATGGTCCTTAAATTTCTGAAATCATGATGTCATCGCTTTTCCTCTTGATCCATATTTGGGATTCTTTGCCAATTCAGTTTTTGTGTCATTTTAAGATGAGGCCTTTCTTCCAAATCAAGGTTTAGAATGAAGAGTGTGATCTGAACAAGGATTAAGCATTTTTCCAGCCAGAAAAAAACACTATTGACAGATCTGTCAGAGCTGATAAGTATATTCAAATCAGAGCCGACTCTTTTAGATTTAGCTGAGAACAGATGCTCATTGTATGTTGCAGTCATTCTGTGCCATGTGATGTCTGGGACATGGAAATACTTCATTTTGCTGTTGTTCTCTCCTGGAAAATCTTATGCAAATATTTCCATGCTGAGTTTATTAAATGCTCTTCATTCTTTTGCTCTCATTTGAAACATGACTTGTTTTGAATGAAAAGTATGAGAGTTTAGCCAGCTGTCAGCGTCAGCACATCAATAAAATAATTGGCAGGCATGTGTAGGGGGAAATTACTTTTGGATCCCTCTCAGAGTTTGTTCAATGCTTGGCAGAATCAATCAGTTTTATTTGCTGCTTTTGTTTCTCTTGGCCCTCTTTTTAGCAGATGATTGTAGTTATCTTTTCAGGCATATATCGGTGCTACTAAATGAGGTGTTTATGCAGAAAGGTATTCAAGAAAACTGTTGCACAGTTACAGGGTTCCCACAAAGGGGTAAACGTGTAAATATCAGGGAATTCTAAAATGGTAATTTCCAGACCAGGACATTTCTTTATAAAATATGAATATTTCTAGATATGCTCTGCTTTAAAATATCACATTGGCAAGAAATAGCTTTTTTGAGTGCAGTGTGTACACAGTAATAAAAAAAAATATTTCTTTTATCCACAGGGCATATCTCCCATTGGGCAGGGCCGATCAGAGTCCCCAGTCTACACTAACCTCCAGGAGCTAAAGATCTCGCAGTCCTCTCTTCCTTCGGTGCCCTCCTCCTCCCCTCTGCATATCCTGGGCGACTGGGAGATGCACAAAGACTCGAGTGGAAGAAACTTTTACTACAACCGCACAACTCAGGAGAGGACCTGGAAACCACCCCGCTCACGAGACAACGGTCTCAGCCGTGGGGACATGTCCAGCACTGGGGACATGGAGGTAACATACACATATACACTGTACAACAGTAGCTCAACAAGTGCTGCAGTGTGTTTACATCAAATAGACAACAAACTGTATATTCATCAACAGTACACGTGAAGAACGCAAGCATCACTTTAAGAGAAAACATGAAAAGAGAGGATCATGTTGCATCTGTTAAACACATCTTTGCACTGGTTTGTATTTGCGCTTATTTGTTTAGCATGTTTAGTACAAGTACAGAACAATGCAAATATCAGTGTTTTTGTCAGTGTTTGAGTGTATGTGCCCATTATGCTTGTGCATGTGAAAGTTTGAAATAGGCCAGAGTTAAAGTAGGTCTTCAGTCTAAATTTAAGCCTTCAAAAAATGCTCTTTGGTTATATAAGCTTCAACAGACTGCTGTGCTGAAAACAGTGGCGCAATGCATTTTCGTGTCGTGTTTGTGTGCATATTAATTTACGTGACAAAATGTTTTTTTGTGTAGAATTCTAGTTCTGAAAGTCTTTGTAAAGAACATATCTGTCTAAGATGGTAAAATGTTTGCCTTGCACAAACGTTTCTGAAGTTCCAAGATTTTATTGTCCATTGCTGCCATCTAGTGGTGAAATATATTAATTTGGGCATAATTCATGGCGACATGCTATGTTTTGTTGTTTATTAGTTAAAATCTTATCTGTTGAAGGTGCATTGCAGGAATAGTTCATCCAAAATACTGTCATTTACTTGGTAAAAACTTACTTGGTCCAAACACTTATGAATTCCTTTCTTATGTGGAACACAAAATATGTTAGGCAGAATGTTAGGGACTAACAACAGTCACTGAAGCGCAGCTCATTAGTGACATGAGTGTGAGTAAATAATGACATATGACCAAAATATGACATAATGTGGGTGGGGTTTACACCTAAAGAAATTAACAGAATTTCTGACAAATGTTTCAAAGGCCTAGAAAAGCTCTTCATGGTGGCTTCCATGAATATTATTACTTATCTCTTTAAGTTAAGCTCAATCAAAAGCGTTTGTGGCATAATGTTTATTACTACAAAAATACATTTAGCCTTGCACCTCTTTTTCTTTAAAAGAGCCAGTGATGCACTTACAATGGAAGTGAAAGGAGACCAATAGTTGAATGTTAAAATACAAAATTTTTGGGGCCTGGGTAGCTCAGCGAGTACTGACGCTGATTACCACCCCTGGAGTCACGAGTTTGAATCCAGGATGTGCTGAGTGACTCCAGCCAGGTCTCCTAAGCAACCAAATTGGCCCGGTTGCTGGGGAGGATAGATTCACATGGGGTAACCTCCTTGTGGTTGCAATTAAGGGTTCTCGCTCCCGATTCCTTTTCGGGAACATTCTGCCTATCATATTTTGTGTTCCACATAAGAAAGGAATTCATAAGTGTTTGGACAAAGTACGTTTTTTACCAAGTAAATGACAGTATTTTGGGTCAATTATTTCTGCAATGCACATTCAACAGATACGATTTTAACTAATAAACAACAAAACATAGCATGTCGCCATGAATTATGCCCAAATTAATATATTTCACCACTAGATGGCAGCAATGGACAATAAAATCTTGGAACTTCAGAAACGTTTGTGCAAGGCAAACATTTTACCATCTTAGACAGAAATGTTCTTTACAAAGACTTTCAGAACTAGAATTCTACACAAAAAACATTTTGTCACGTAAACTAATATGCACACAAACACGACACGAATATTAATTGCGCCACTGTTTTCAGCACAGCAGTCTGTTGAAGCTTAAATAACCAAAGAGCATTTTACCCACAAAATAAATTCAAAAATAAAATGTTCACATGTATAGCCAAATTATATGAATGAAAACATGATTTTAGTGTAATGAAATCACTAACTAACCGTTTCTATGTAAAGTTATAGCTAATCTTACAACTTCATTGCCATGTTGATAAGATGTCAATAAACCCTAAAATGACTGTAAAAATGAAGATTTAAACAAATTTACAGCTCAAATAATAAAAAAAGAGTTTTAATAGAAGAATTAATGAAAGTGCATTTATAAAATTATAAGCTTTGCATTTCTGCTTTTTAAACTCCATTTACTTCCATTGTAAATGCCTCACTGTAACCTCAATTTTTGCTTTTTTTTTTTTTTTTTTTAAAGAAAAGGAGGGACGAGTTTAAATAGATTTTTATAGTAATCAACATTATGCCACAAATGCTTTGAACAGATCTTAACTTGTATTGAACCTGGAATATTCCTTCAAGTGATATCAATTTATAAAAAATAGTCTATATAATTTAACATATTTTTTCAAATTATTTCCTATTAATAATTATTGCATCATGTAGTTAAAAATATTTGTTTTCATGCCTTGCTTTGTCTTCCGTCTTTTCTCTTCTATTCTCCAGCATTTGTCATCCGAAGAGAACTGTCTCAGCACTCGCTCCAGTCAGTCAGACAGTCAGTATGGATCGCCCCCTAGAGGCTGGTCAGAGGAACTGGATGAACATGGACACACTCTCTATGTGTCTGAACACAATAATGAGAAGGTGCTGGGAAGAGATGCTTACACAAAAAAATATCTTCATGTAATAGATGATGCACAATATAACAGAGGGTTTTCTTTCTTTTGCAGTGGATTAAACACGTGGATGAGCAAGGAAGGCCGTATTACTACAGCGCTGACGGATCTCGCTCAGAATGGGAGTTACCAAAAGTAAGCTGCACATTCAGATAGACTGTTCACAGATAGTTAAATACTTTCACAGGTATACCCTGACAGTCTTCTCTGTCATTAGATCACATGGTTTTCATTGACTGCTTTAGCTGTAGTTTTGGCCCAGGCATTAGGAAGATCTAAAAGTAACCCTGATTCTTTAATCTAGTTAATGGAGATCAGTGTCTTAAGTGCAGCCAGACAATACTGGACCCTGTTTGTCTGCCACACTTTTCTCCTGTACGCACAAACTGTTACTCGCACATATGGTGTGCTCTGGGGTGCTGTGTGGGTTGGGATGGGCTTATGTTTGAAGGAGGAGATCTGACCACACATGGTGCTGTGGACGGTGAGGAGAGAGGTACCCGAATGGCTCTTTGCTTCAATGTGTTCTTGTCATTCTCAGTACTCATTTTTTGTGCATTAGTGTTTCTTTAGAATTTTGTAATAGTTACTCTAGTCACTACAGTTTGAACCTCTTCTGTTTTCTTTATGGCAACGTTTACTACCTGTGGAATTATGTAAATTCGTTCTGTGCTTTAAATGGTTGTGTTGGCTGATTTAGTGTTTGTTTCCCCACTTTATCACATCACTAATCTCTGTATCATCTATGATTTCTCTCTCTTTCTCACCAGTATAATCTCTCCCCTCCAAACTCAGAAGAAGCTCCGAAGAGTCAAAGTTTGGAGAGGAAACCGCAAGAGCCCATTGTCCTGACCAAGTGGAGACACAGCACATATGTGCTGGACATCAGTGACAAGGTACACGTCTAAACACATACAGTACACACCTATGTAACAAGTTTTACTTTCAGTGTACTAGAGTTGTTCAGATGCAATATATTAATATATCCCTAATCTTTTCTTACAATATTGCAGATATTACTTTAGATCCTTCAGTATCAATCAATATTGATAACATGTGATGCGTTATCTATACTGAATCATGACTTGTTTGCAATGTGTATCACCCTGCACTATTTAGTTTACATGAACCTAAATTCAACAAACACAGTCTTAATAATCTAGTCAGGGGTGTAACTACAGGAAGGGCAGGGTGGGCAGCCGCCCTAGGGCTCAGAGTGAAAAGGGGCCCACAACAGTCGACCAAATGGAACCGTAAAAACAACCACAGGAGGGGGCCAGACAGGTTCTTTGCACTGGGGCCCGGAAGATCCAAGTTACGCCACTGAATATAGTAACAGATGCTCTTTTGTGTAGTATTTGTTGCTATTTTTTCATGAAAGCACATGCAATTACAACAGGTTTTGTGATTTTTATGATATTTATTATTATTGACTCGTACGCTCATGCATGTAAATCTCTAGCCCTCCCAAGTATTTTTCTGTAGAAGTCAGCATGTTGCCTAAAAGCCAATTAGGAGGCTTCCTCTCCTGTCAAGTTCATTTATTCCTCCACCCAGATGCCATTGCAGATTAAGCTCCAAAAATATTTCCTCTTGGAGGGCATGAGGCTTTAAACAATCCCAGATCTCGTTTGTTGAATTTTTGGTTAATGTGGTTCATATTTTCCTTTTTTGTTTCTTGATTATGAGGTTTCTTTAGTCAAGTGCATTGACACCAAATTGAACAAAACAAGCCTGATATAATGTTGCACAATGGTTTTCATTCCAGCTGCCATTCAAAAACAGATGGTTCAGCTTTAACTGCCTCCCCAGGGGCTTCGACCTATCACTGTACAGAGAAGTTAGTCGCCTCTTTATGCAGTAACCAATCAGATGATTTGATTGCAGATTTCTTGATTTCTTCGCTTCTCAAATTGAAATTGATTTCTAGCAATTCAAGGAAATAAATCGGTTAATCAAAAGCTGCTGAAAATTGAAATGTGATGATGTATCTGTATGCGTGTGTGTGGGTGCATATGATTGCTTATTTGTATGTTTGTGTTTGCTGTGTTTATACAGTACTAATGCTTCATATAACTCAGAAGTGTATTTTGCTCACTAGCATGTCCACAAAACCTTTGTCAATACCAATAATGAATTGCATGTCAAGACTTACTCTACATGTCCACTCGTGCAGAATGAGTCTTCTCCATGGCGCTCCATGGCTATTGGTCTGGCGCTTTTGAAGCATGTATGTATTGTAAAATGTAAAATGAGTGTGGTTGTGTTTAGGATGGTTTTTGATTGCTTTAAATAAACAGTCAATAAAATCATTGTATGCATGATTACAGTTGGAAAAAATGCAAACTAGAGAATGCCCAAAGGATGCATATACTGTTAATTTAATAAACTTTTGTTAACGCTGCCAAAGCCTGTATATTTCCACCTCTCATTTGCATGAAGTTGAGCATTTCTCACCTTTTTTGATGGTCTCTCACCGCTTTGTCTACTCCAGTCCGATGCTCTGCTCCCGTAGAGAAGAATTGAAAACACCTGCTCACTCCGTGCCATTGGACATGTATGGTTAGAGTGATATTACAGTACTGAAAATTGTCTGTCCCATCAGGGAACATTGATGTGTCTGTCTTTTTATGTTCGGAGACCGTAAACCGCCCTCAGACTGGATTTAATCTCTTTTCATTCATTCTTTCACTCCCTACTCTTCTGAGTGTGTAACAATGCTTTTTCTGCTTTTAAACTTGCAGGAGTCTGTACATGCCAAACAGATCTCTCCTGAATCAGACTCCTGCCCCGCTTCACCAAAACACTCCTCTACTGTTAGTATGCATGCTAATCTGTTTGCTTATCTGCATGCTCCTAACAATGCATTAACATATAATTTACTGATCACTGTATCATTTGCTAAATAAATCTCAAACAATATCCAGAATTAACCATGCTGAATGTATTTTGATTTCTGTTAATATAAAGTTTTTATTTTAAATTAATTGATGTGTACATCTCTCTTTCTTGATCATAGCCCTCAGAAAAGTGTGGTGTGCTCAATGTCACCAAGATCACTGAACATGGCAAGAAAGTCAGGTAAAGATTGCATCTCTGTATGTTGCATATTAAAAAAAAAACATTGTATCGGGGGGAAAAAAAGGTATGTATTAATATTAATACTAATAATTGTTAGGTATTTAATAAAACAGTAATAATAATAATCTTATGCATTACTTTTATTTAGATATACAGTGGGGTTTAAAAGTCTGAGAACACATTCAAATTTTAAAAATAAAGTTATGTAAAATTAATAAGAAGTATTTAAGATTTTGCACTATTCTAGGTCACTAATCAAATAAGCACAGTACATTGCCCATGTTAACTCCTCTGTACAAAAGGTCAGATTTCCTTGCTTCCATTGAGGCATACCAGACACTCTTGGGAACATTCTCAGATCATGCTGGGATTATAAGGATCATCTGTGTTTGCACAAACTTGTGAAGTCCATGCTGGCTTGTGTGCATGCTATCATTAAAGCAAAAAGGGTACATGCAGTGCCAAACACCAAGAAATTCATAGACATTTTTTATTGAACCTTTTACACAAATTGTTATGCTGATCATTTAATTTGTAATTAAAAAGAAAAGACTATTAAGTTAGAAAAATGCAACAACAACAACAATTTTTTTTTTTGACAAATGTGTTTGTCCAAAGTTTGTTGATACTTCTGTAAATTGTTATTCAGAACTGTGACACTGTGCTCTGTTGTCTTTGTATCCTGCAGAAAGAATTGGGCCTCCACCTGGACTGTTCTTCAGGGATCCGCATTGCTGTTTGCAAAGGGTCAGGGCACCGGCACTAGCTGGGTATGTGTTCCTGTCAGGCTCTACTACAAGGATCCATTCACTGTGGCAGCTGTGGAATTTTCCTCCTGAAAAATGTTTAAATTGTTTGACTCTGTTAGTCTGTAGTGACAGTTGACAGCATTTCAGTTTACATGTTTTGAGTACTGGCAGGTTCTGCTATAGTCTGCTGAAGTTATGGCTGCATTTATCTCAGAGTACACCATGCAAAATTCATCCAACTTCAGTTTTTAGATCATGTTCCAACGACAACACATGATACATTTGTAGTGTAACTGTAACTATATTCGTTTTGTCTTGTGAATTGTTAGATTTAGAATTTAGATTATTAAAGGTGCATTCAGTATTTATTTCCCCATTTAAAATTTTTACAGAATTCAGAAGTGAATAGTACTGTAAAAAATACTGTATGTACACTCCCATGAGATAAAGACTCCAGTCTTATTAGTAGAGTAAAAACAGCAATTTTACAGCATATAGAGTGGGTTGTCTCTTGGGGCCAACATTATGAGATCACATGACCAGCCATTTTATCATGGTAAAACCCCTGTTGTTGAACCTGTTTGTTTGTTGAATAAATTAATCATGGCTTACGGCAAAAACTTCTGCGTGATGCTGCATCCACCACACGTGGTGTCAGTATATGTCCAAGACAGCTGCCATACTAGCAAGGGCCACATAAACACAAAATTACTGAGTGCACCTTCAGCTCTCTTGCTGTTTTTCCTCTCTCTTTCATTTATATCTCCCATGTGTGTCGTGAGATGTTTTCATGCATCATCACTCTTTTTCTGTTCTTTTCTTCTTTCCATCTCCTCTGTCTCTTCAAAGTCGTACTGCCGCAATGGTTCCTTCCCTGAACTCCTCCTTTCATTGCTAAGTAACTGGAAGCGTTCGATTAAGCTCCATCCTGCAGTGTCCTATAAGACGCACTGTAGGCGTGTCCGGGCCCCCTCTGTATGTGTCAACCTCTCTGGACCGAATGTGCCTGCTAAGCTGATCTAGGAACAGTTTTTCCTGGTTTAAAGATGACAGCAATTCATAATTTGATTATTGACAGTTTAGCAAATTATTAAAAAAAAATTACTTATAAAGTTTAATTCAAATTTGATGTTATTTCAACAGACTGAAAGCTTTACTGCACATATTACAGTTGTAATGCAAAACTCTTTTCAGATCAGCTGGAAAGGGCAGGTTGTCTCTCATTTTAACTGCATGTCCTGCTTTCTGCCTGTCTGCCACATTTTTCGTCCCCTTGTTATGTGCTTAAATTGGGTTCTTCTAACAAGAGGGTGGTTTGTATATGTTACCATCTCTAGAAATGGTTATTTGATATACAATAAGAAAATGAATACAGTGAGAACCCATTATTTGCTGGCATACATTTCTGCATATAAAGACTAAATAGTTTTTTGTGCATTTAGAATGTGTACAAATGAGTTCAATTTGGATTATCATAATAGATATTAAATGGAGGTTATGGTTGTGCAAGGCATGTACTGTGTACAGAGTGCTCTTTGCAAATCTGGACCATAAATAATGAAACCAAGAGGTGTGTGCATTGTGCATTTACATTAATATCTAACCTATTCTAATATTACTGGACATTCCTTGCCACCCAGAACTTATTGACACCTAAAATGCTGTGTGCTTCATAACTCACTTTTGACACAGGAATATGAATATAGCTGATGTTTAATAGCACTGGACTAAAGAGAATCTTGAATAACGCCTAACAAATTCTTTATTGAGAGTGGCAGGATTCAGATTGTACACTTACGCAAACTGTCTTATTCAATCCAAGTTTGGAGGGAACCAGTCCAAACCAGAATTCACAGTGGATCTTCGAGGAGGTTCAATCGAGTGGGCATCCAAAGAGAAATCCAGTAAAAAGCATGTTATTGAGGTGAGTCAGCTGAATTTCTCAAACTTCTTGGAAACATTTTCTGTTATAAAATGTTTGGTTCAATTGCAGTATTTAAGGGGATTTGTATAGTAATTACACTGCAATTTCCTGGTAAATAAGCACAAGATAATGCCCAGGGTTCCCACTGCAAACCTGGAAATATCAAGAAATTATTATAAAATTGGGTTTTCTACTGCGAATTACTAGTTTTCTCTGCTGTAAAATATTTCAGGAGCTAGATATTTCTCTTGCGAGGATGAAACATGCTCACAAGCCATAGTGATGTCATATTTGTAGGTGAATCGTACTTTTGAGTCAATTCTTTTCAGATTTGTCACAACGGTTTACGAATCAGTCTAAATGATCCATTAGCAAATCCGTCTGAATCCAAATTATTTTTACAAATCTGTAAATCAAAGTAATTGCAAACACCTGGAGAGATCACCGTAAAGTCATAAAAATGAATTAAGGATCCCCAAATTCCAAATTTTCGGTAACTGAAGCTGTTGCCTAATATGATCCCACTAACTTCAGTCTGAACTTTGACCCCTCCAGCTGAAGACACGAGTGGGCACAGAGCTGCTGATCCAATCAGAGATAGACAGTGTGATTAATGACTGGTACAAAGCCCTGTCTGAGACCATCAACACACATGTGGGTGAAATACACACTCACACAGTACAAGCAGTTAGTTTATAATAAACAAATAAATAACACACACATTGTAATAATGTGCACACTGCAGGCATGGGAGTCTGATGAGGCCATTGAAGAGGACATGCCTGAATCACCAGGAACTGAGAAGCAAGACAAAGAGAAAGAACACAGAGACTCAAAGAAAAGAGGTATACTATACACTCAAACACACATAAACACATCATAACTTCACAATAAGGTTTATGTATTCCGACACACACCTGGAGCTGCTCATGAATGCTTGTTTTTGTGCAGCATTGAAGAACTCCTCCAGTATGGAGTCCTCCGAACAGAAGAAGACAAGAGTCAAGCTAAAAAAGTTTCTTACTCGTAGACCCACCTTACAGGCTGTCCGAGACAAGGGCTACATCAAAGGTAATACATACAGTTATGTGAACATTCAGCCTAGTATAGAGCTGTTTGAGGAATAGTTCACCCAAAAATGAAAATTATGTCATAATTTACTTACACTCATGTTGTTCCAAACACATATTGCTTGCTTTCTTCTGTGAAACACTAAAGAGTGATTTTACTGATTGCTGAATGGCAGTTGATAGTGACTCACTTTAAATCTTAAGAAAGGATTCATATATCATGTCCCTAGTCTTCAGAAGGCATACAATTGGTTTTGATGAGAAACAAGCTGAAATCTAATTCATTTTACTGTCTGTTCTCAGATCAGGTGTTTGGCTGCAGTTTGACTTCCCTGTGTCAGAGAGAGGGAACCTCCATACCCAACTTTGTCAAGATGTGCATTGAGCATGTGGAGAGTACAGGTATCCATCTGCATTTGTTTGATCAATTGATTGATTTCAGCGCAAATACAATGCAGTTCATTCAATTTAAGAGGTGTAATTTAAGGCAGCAACATTTTGTTCAGCTATATGAACAGGCTGTTAAACAAAGACAATGACTTCTTCTCCCATTTGTCTTTTTTTCTGCTCAGGCTTGAATGTTGATGGCTTGTACAGAGTCAGTGGAAACCTGGCAGTCATCCAGAAACTGCGCTTTGCAGTCAATCACGGTAAGGACTCTTGTGTCTGAATGAATGTCGTTGTATAAAGTGGTATCTCTCAAAAAGGTGTCACTCATCTCATTCTCTCGAAGATATAGTGTAAACAAGTAGATGGACACTGACAATGGAACAATATTTTTATTTTCATATTTTATCCTGTAGTACAATAGCTTCTTATTTGTCTTATTTGCTGTGTCATTCTTTGATCTGAATTGGTTTTTACATCTGCAGATGAAAAAGTGAATATGGATGACAATAAATGGGAGGACATTCATGTGACTACAGGTGCTCTTAAGATGTTTTTCCGGGAGCTTCCAGAGCCCCTTTTCACCTATGCATCCTTTAATGATTTTGTCGAAGCCATCAGTAAGTACCTTTACGAAATACTTATTTGATTGTTATGCAAGCAGACATTATTAGGTTTAATATGACCTACAAAGGTGTTACTAGCTATGTCTCAGAAATGGTTGGTTGAAGAAATTATTAGTTTTGTTTATGTCTTTAAGAAGAGTTCTTCAGGTGTCATCCAAGTGCAAATTATTGGCTAGTAATTGCTCTTCGTAAGTGCGATCTCAAAAATTTGCAATAATCCGAACAGCTGGAAATATCATATATTGGTCAAAAAGTATGAACAAAATAAATTCATAAAACCATTCTTATGTTAATTGACAATATACATAAGAATGGATTTATAAATGTCATATGCAGAACTTCATTCTACTCGTGTTTCATGAAGAAGGCCTGTTGGTTTTATTATTACACATTCAGCATAGGGTTATATAGCATCAGCCACAAGATGGAGCAGTGTGATCTGGGAATAGTTTTTCATGTTATTCCCAGCCGTGTCTCTGTATCCTAATCCTGCTCTCTTTTATTTTGCTTCCTTTTCAGAAAACTCAGATTACAAGCAGCGAGTCCAATCCATAAAAGACTTGATCAAACAATTGCCAAAACCAAATCATGAAACAATGAAAGTTTTATTCAAACACCTGAAAAGGTAAGGAAAAGCTCCTGCCACTGTTTTTAATGGGAGTTTGTGTGTATAATTCACAAGGCTGTTACATGATAGAGTAGTTCATTTATTTATTTTTAGCCGGGATGGATTTGCTATCTTGAGTTAATAAGCCTTCCATTCCTAAACATCATCATTCATTATTGATTCAGGCCAGTGTAATGTGTGTGATTGTTGGAGGTGATGAGGGTGTGGTCTGTGATCTGCACTGCAAGTCTCTATCGAGTTATCTCACTGTATCCATTACTGGGACAGACCTGGAGATTGGCCAACTATATCATTATGAGAGCGGTAGAAATGTGGAGCAGCATAGAGGGACAGGAATATAGAGGAAGAGACTTTACACCACATCCTTTTGATGAATTGCCATTGGCACTGGGGTGTGATGCTCGAGCCATAAAGAGCGAGTGAGAGATATTGTCTTGACAGTGGGAGAACATGAAGGGATTTATTAAAAGAATATTTCACCCAAAAATGAAAATTCTCATCATTTAGTCACACTCATGCCATCCCAGATGTATATGACTTTCTTTCTTCTGCTGAACACAAATTAAGATTTTTAGGAGAATATCTCAGCTCTGTAGGTCAATATAAGGCAAGTGAATGGATACCAACATTTTAAAGCTCCAAAGAGCACATAAATGCAGCATATAAACTCCATTACTCCAGTGGTTAAATCCATGTCTTCAGAAGTGATATGATAAGTGTGGGTGAGAAACAGATCAATATTTAAGTCCTTTTTTACTATCAATCTCCACTTTCACATTCTTTTGTTTTTGGGCATTCGCCCAAAATAATATAATTTATAATAAAAAGGACTTAAATATTGATCTGTTACTCAGATCCTATCATATATCTTCTGAAGACATGGATTTAACCACTGGAGTCTTGGATTACCTTTATGCTGCATTTGTGCTTTTTGGAGCTTTAAAATGTTGGTATCCATTCACTTGCATTGTGTGGACCTACAGAGCTGAAATATTCTTCTAAAAATATTTGTTTGTGTTCAGCAGAAGAAAGAAAGTCACACATCTGTGTTGGCATGAGGTTGAGTAAAAGATGAGAGAATTTTCATTTTTGAGTGAACTATCCCTTTACTATCCTGGACTATCCCAAAAATGAAACTTCTTTCATCATTTACTGACCATCATGTTGTTCCAAACCCATATGACTTTCTTTCATTCCTTGGTTAACAAAGAAGTTTCACGAACTGTGTTCAGGATAGTTGGACTGTAATATGGGTCATCAAATTGTTCATCCATTGGTGATTGTCTGTGATTGTATGCTGCATGCAGTAAGAATGTAATTAAATTAACTAACAAGCCGTGCAAACCGTTCTTGACTCAAGTTGGCATCAAGCTTCACGTGGCAGATGAAATGGCTATTGTTATGTTCAACCCACATGCCATGTCTTGTTACTGAGGTTCCAGACTCTTTGTAGTAGCGTGTTATTTAGTCTCGCAGAAACTGACTTTTGACCGGCATAAAGTCTGGTCCAATTTACAGCTTATTCTAGCAATGATTTGCCCACTTAGAAAAGAAAAGACAGTCTGATTGACATGTAAAGCAACCAACAACAGTTGGTTTACTCTTATGTGACATTTATGGATGTTTATCTGAAATCAATGATATAACAATAGTTGGCACTGCAATCTCCAAAAGAATTTAGTGGAAAAATGTGAAAAGACTTTGTTTAGAATGCAGTCCAAGTGCTAAATTTGTTGCAGATATAACTCGAATAACAAAATGGCATGTACAGTTCTGAAAATGCATACTGTATCTAGCTATATGTCTACTAAGCACCTCAAATCAAACTTTGAATATGTTGTGAAGATTTATAGGTGAGAGTTACTAGCCCAGCAAACTTTGGTACGTCTAGTCATTAGTTCCTCCTCAGAACCGCTCGATGTAGTAGCCCAGTTCTTCATAAGCACAATTTTGTTTCCTGGCGGTCTGATAGAAACCTGCATTTCTTTATCCACAGAAGTTGCATAAAGCCTGCCCATCATATTGGAACTGGTGATTTGAGCAATTGTTATGTGCAATATGCAGATTGTCTGTGAACCGACTGTGGGCTTTGCTCATCTGAACAACTGATTGTCTATGTCAAATAAATGATTGCATAATAATTAAATAAATGAAAAACAAAAAATGCTCCTGCTCAAACATAATGATATTAGCTCACACCATTTACTGGGGTCTTTTTTACAGGCATCAGGCCTGTGTGATTTACCTGAGATTTAGCAGCAATGTGCTAATCCACTACTGAATCTACTCTTCTTTTTAGATTTACGTTTATGAAGTAACATTATACATTCTTAAAGTCTTGTGGGGTCTGTTCAGGTCTCCTTCACCTTAATTTTGCACTCAGCATTGTAAACACTGTAGTCAAACTGTCTCATGTCCTTAATTGAGTGAGAGTTACATGTTATCAAGTAGAGAACAAGCTAAAATGGCAACACTACATTAAGATGTGTCTGTTCATGTGCATAATTTTAAGGCAAAATCAAATGATGTATTTTAGGAGGCCATAAATTTTAATACACTTATTTCTGGCTTCTTTGAGTTGACAAGTTAAAATAAAGTGGGAAATAAACAAAGAAAACTCTACATATAGAGTGACTCATTTTCCCTACGTTGCCTCACTGTGTAATTCTGAATGTAGTTCGAGACCGGTATTGAGTCCCAATCGTAATTGCAATATCAAACATGCACAATGACATTTGCATTTGCATTTAAATGGCTTTCGGTCCACTGTAACTCAAAATGGAGGATGGAGTCAGAATGTTCCAGTAAAATTACGGGCTGACATTTCACTGTTGCAGGAAAAGGGATCTGTATTTGTGTAATTTCTGCGCAATACCCCATACTAATGTAAAATAAGTGCCATTGGGAACGCAGCATTTGAATGTGGGGTACATTTGTTTGCTGTGGCAAAATTTATTTTGATTTACCTGCTGCATATTCACCTTGTAAAATTCAGACAAGTGAAAACTCTGTATTAGCTAAAGACGAAGATGTACCGTTTATGACGATCACCTTTGAACAACTTGAGCAACTCCGTGAACACATATGAAGTGAATGTGCTATTGAATCTTCCTTTCTTTCTGTTTTGCAGGGTGATTGATCATGGCGAGGTGAACAGGATGACTACCCAGAGCGTGGCTATCGTGTTCGGGCCAACCCTGCTGCGGCCGGAAATTGAGACGGGCAATATGGCCGTTTATATGGTCTATCAGAACCAGATTGTAGAACTCATCCTTCTAGAGTATGAGAACATTTTTGGCAGGTAGAAAATCTCTGGAAGGTAACGAACCTTCAAGTGACGCCACCTGAAAATGAATCCTTTGAAACTTTAACATCTCGTATCCATTGCACTATAAGAAAACAAAGACAAGCTTTATTGTGACACATAATGCACCACTGCTGTGGAACAAGCTTAAAAGAAGAAATTAACAGAAACACATGGATTTACTGTGACTTATGACTGGATATAAACAAGGTCAATAAATACAGGAAGGTTCTTTATGCACTTAATATTGTTTTTGAAGTTTTGAGGATATACACATTTCTTCCTTTGTATTTTACCCTTTGGATTATCATTCCTGAGGTGGTGGTATCTTTGTTCTTGGCTTAGAATAAGCTGGACTTTTGGACAATTATGGATGATCATTAGTCCCCATGATGCACTCTTTTTGGAAGATGGGAATAATTCCTAAATTGGACACTGGAATGGACTATGTAGCCAGTATTGATCCCTAGCATAAAAACTGTGGACTGAGTGGATGCTTTAAAGACTTTTGCCAGATTGAGTTCTTTTAGTGAAATGACAGTAGACCTGTTTTTTTGGGTTTAATTGATTTCAGACAAGGATCTGACTTTATCTGGGCTATCCCAAGCTTGGAATCCCCAGAATAAGCTGAAAGTGCACTGTATTTAGAAGGTAGTATTATTTGAGAGTGCTACGAACTTATGGACAATGGGGTTGTTTAAAATGGACAAGGGTTAATAATCAGTATTAGTGCTGGAATCCCCAGTTTAATCAAATAGGAAAGATTCAGGGAAACCTTCCCTGTTTCTTTAAGAGTGTTCTTCACCCAATTGTACTGTATTTTCCCTCCATCCACACCTTCCTAAAGTTCAATGCAAAGGCCACGCCCCCACTTGTTTCAGGACTTTACTCTGTTGGATAACTGACATAAACATCTCATCTGTCCATCATGTCATCCAAAAGAAATCTCAGAGTCTGCCTTTTAATGAAGTTACCATCCCTTTAATGAAATATCAGGACTTGTGGTGTCATGTTTGTGAGGCCTGTGGAGGTCTAACCTGTGTTGTTTTCTTGTAATAAAAGGACTGTGTTGTGCTGAATCATATAACAGTATAAGAGAGCCAGGTTGTTTTCCAGATTTTTTGTGTAGTTTAAAAGCAAGGCCTCTCTCACTCCCGCTCATATCTCTTGAGTTTTACTGGAAATAGAAATGTGAGATACTCAGATTGGTATTTAGACCTTATAATGTTTCAAGTCAATACATTGTATTCGTCTTCTCTTTCCCGCTCGAGCACTGCATGGAAAGGAACTAAAAACCAATAACAGTATGGTACTGGAAATAGTACTGCAGTTAGTGTGAATTGAAGGTACAAATGGAAAACGCCTTCTGTCTCTCTCTCTAAAATAATTAAAACATTTCAGAAAACATGTACAGATTATTTCAAAAATAACTTGAACCTGTTGCACAAAAATGATACCAAT
>NW_026266575.1:0-25000 GCF_025860055.1 Xyrauchen texanus | reverse complement strand
TGCTCAGAGCTCTGTAACGTCGGCCAGAAGGCAACAGTTCAAAAAGGTTGTGGGCAGGGTGAGCGGGGTCCAGAGTGATTTTTCCAGCCTTTTGCCTCACTCTGGAAGTGTACAGTTCTTGAAGGGAGGGCAGGGGGCAACCAATAATCCTCACCGCAGTCCAAACTGTCCTTTCTAGTCTTCTGTGACAACCTGTGGCAGGTTGAACTTCCTTAACTGGCAAAGGAAGTACAAACTCTGCTGGGCCTTTTCACAATGGAGTCAATGAGGGTCTCCCACTTCAGGTCCTGTGAGATGGTAGTCCCCAGGATCCTGATTGACTTCACTGCTGCCACAGTGCTGTTTGGAATGGTGAGTGGGGTCAGTGTTGGGGTGTTCCTCCTAAAGTCTGGAGAATAGCTGGGATGATGCTGCTGAAAGCAGAACTGAAGTCCACAAAAAGGATCCTTGCATATGTCACTAGTCTTTCCAGATGTTGCCGGATATGATGGAATCCCATGTTGACTGCATCATCCACAGACCTGTTTGCTTGACAGGCAAATTGAAGGGGATCTAGAAAGGGTCCAGTGATGTCCTTCAGGTGGGCCAACACTAGTCTCTCAAATGATTTTATGACCACAGACATCAGGGCGATGGGTGTGTAGTCATTAAGTCCTGTGATTTTGGGTTTCTTTGAGACAGGAATGATGATTGAGCATTTGAAGCAGCATGCTCCATTGATCTATTGAAGATCAATGTGAAGATGGGGGTCAGCTGGTTAGCAAAGGAATTTAGATAAGCAGGTGAAACGTTTTCGGAAGACACAGTATACCTCTTTTTTCACAGATCTTAAGTGCAGGTTGAGTGGCAGGAGGGGGGGTTGGTGTTTGTGTGAAATAAAGGGCAGAGGTTTGAGATTGGGCATTTCAAATCTACAGTAGAACACATTCAAGTCATCAGCCAGTTGTTGGTTCCCTACTGTGTTGGGGGCAGAAGTACTGTAGTTAGTAATTTGTTTCAGGCCACTCCACACTGATGCGGGGTCATTAGCTGAAAACTTGTTTTTCAGCTTATCAGAATAGTTTCTTTTAGCCACTCTGATTTCCTTATTCAGTGTTTTCCTGGCCTGATTTTATCCCCACCTCTGTAAGCATCCTCTTAGGCCTGACGAAGCTGCCTGAGTTCTGCTGTAAACCACGGTTTGCCATGGTTATATGTAAATAAGTCCTAGTAGGAATGCACATATCTTCACAGAAACTTATATATGATGTAACGGTATCTGTGAGCTCATCCAGATCGGTGTCTGCAGCCTAAAAAAAACACTCCAATCACTCCAAAACAGGCTTGTAGTTCAGCTCTGCTGCAATGGGCCTCTATTTATAGTCTTTACTACAAGTTTAGCAGATTTTAGTTTCTGCCTGTAGGTTGAAAGAAGGTGAACCTGACAGTGATCAGAGAGTCCCAAAGCTGCTCTAGGGACAGGGTGATATGCATCCTTTATTGTTGTGTAGCAATGATCCAGTATATTTCTGTCTCTGATTGGACATATATTGTGCTGAATGTATTTGGTTATTATTGATAATCGTTTATTAGTGTGAATATATGCTAGAATATGTGTGATTTACCAAATAAAACATCACAAAGAAAACTGAGCAGATTGTTATGTATTTTTAATTGATTTAGATCAGTTCTTGTATTCCAGTATGTACAGTGTAGTCCAAAATCTGAGACCACTTGCTTGCATTTTTCTAATTTAACAAATTATTATTATTATTATGTTATAATTATAACCATTTGAGTGGAAAGTTAAAAACTTTCTTAAACTTTGTATTTTCTGGTTTAAATTGGATGTTGATTCTGTTTGACATTAATGTATTTACATATGTATTTACATTTTGATATGTTTGGCTTTTTATGGTTTTTATATACAGTACTAACACTGCTGTCATATGTACCCAATTCATTATTTTAGACATTTAAATATTGAGTTCATTTACGTAAGTATGGTATTAACATTTTAGTTGGGTTATCATAGGTAATATGCATGATAATAATCCAGTCTCTATGCCCAATTCGACATCTATTTCTTTTTAAATCAGCTGCATTTTGTTCCATTTGGACACACTGGAGAATAACAAAGACAAAAAACAGCTCTACTAAGGTTTATTTCAGTGAAACAGCACCTCATGGTGGTAAGACATAGGTGTTTGTTTACCATGTACATTGTGATCTCACATATCCCATTCTGGCGAATGTTCAGCATGCTGCCTAAATTCTGTAAGAACATCCCTGTAGCTTGTCATCAAACGAAATAGACACTAAACCCCTTTAAACTCCCTGACTCAGACTAATTTTCCATAACTAACGCTGCCTTCTGCCTGAAAGAGGGATTCACGAACATTTAAATATAATGGATTAGGATGTATAAATGTGTATTCACATATGTGCATGTGTTCGGTTTTGGGAATGTGCTTTGATGAAAAGCACTTTTGTTTACTGTAACAGAGTTATAGTCAACCAAGCAATTTGCACCAAGCCTCAATCTGTCAAAATGACAGCTGGCACAGAAAGTCCTTGGAGATTTCTCCTGAAGAAAGTGTGCTTTATTTTTTGCTCTTTATTTAGTTCCAAGTTTCCAGTGATTAAAATGTCAAAAAAATATGATGTCAGCAGACTGTTGCTTTTGCACGCAGAACGTTTAAGTGATTTCCCCATCAATACCACAATGACACTCATTCATGCTCTACTTAAAGGGATATGTCACCCAAAATTAAAATTCTGTCATCAAATATTCACCCTCATGTCGCTCAAACCACTTTTCCCCCCTCATGTGAAAAAAAAATAATTAAATATCAGAATGTCCAGGTTGCTCATTTCCATACGATAAAATAGATGGTGACTTGCAGCTGTCAAGTTACAAAAATAACCATAGAATCCTAAAAAACAGAATTAGGTCAAGTGTATTTGGGTACATGGTCCCATAGT
The DNA here is from genome assembly GCF_025860055.1 of Xyrauchen texanus. Taxonomy (NCBI): domain Eukaryota; kingdom Metazoa; phylum Chordata; class Actinopteri; order Cypriniformes; family Catostomidae; genus Xyrauchen; species Xyrauchen texanus. The sequence continues at coordinate 22,036 of NW_026266575.1, read as the reverse complement.
ACCAAATTATACAGTATATTCATTCAGAAGCTTCGCCCAAGTATGCATTCTAAACCATGGGCTTAGTAGCTGAGCAGATAACAATTTGGACCTCATTCCAGAACACTTGTGGTTTGAATGAACTGAGGATATGGCCTGATAACAGTAACAGTTAGTCATGTCATGCTTCCACTTTATCATTATCATGCTCTTGTGGAATACACTTAACTGTTAGTTGCTCCAATTCCTCTTCAGTCACTCAACACAATTACATTGGACAGAAGTATACAATCATTTTTTTCTTTGAGTCTCTTATTTACATTTATGCATTTGGCAGAAGCTTTTGTTCACAGTGCATTCTGGGTATGCATTATCAGTTTGTGTTCTTTGGGAATCAGACCTATGATCTTGGCGTTGCTAATGCCATGCTCTACCATTTAAGCTACATGGCCCATCTCTCATTGATGATCTTATATGATTGGCTAAAACAGCTGCAGTACATGTTTGCACATGCTGTGTTGATGTAATTTGAACTTAAATTGAATGACCAACAAGGTAGCTAGATGAAGCGATAAACACTCGAAGAAACACGCAAAATATTATACTCGATGGCTGGGTGTTATAGCTAAAATTGTCTCAATATTGTTCATTGCCATGTTTGATATATAATTTAGATATTTTCATCTCAATATATTATGTGGTTTAAAACCATAATTTCAACTGAACAACCATTGTTGCCAAGTAGATAAAAAACATTTATGCAAAAATAGTGCAGATTTTAGTTAAATTAATCATGCTGGCAGAATGAAATGAACAAATGATAATGGAAGAATTATATTTAATCATTTTAATTATTTACTGTATATGCACCAATATAACAATACACTGTAATGAACAACAATATTTCCTTTTTTTTACAATATTTACAATATTTTTAGTGAAGGAACGCAGACACTCCCAATAATATTGTTTTTTGCTATTATGATGCAACAAATCATCAAATTGACATTTGGAAACGATTCACTAAACTGATTCACTGAAAAATAATCCAACATATCGATAACGCTTTGGATACTGGGACTGAGTGAAAAAGCATCACAGTCTTGAAGCCTGCACTGTTTTCCAGTCTATCCAGATTTCAAGACTTATTGTAAATAAAGATTTACCTTTGGTATGTTTCTAACCTAAAGCGATCGTGTGGCTTCAGAAGACATGGATGAAACCATTTTAGTTCTATGGATTATTTTTATGTTTCCTGTATGTCCTGTTTTGAACCCCATTGACTTGTATTTACAAAAACACATTGCACATGTTTCAAAATATCCTTGTTTGTGTTAAGCAGAAGAAAGTTATAATAGTTTGAGACGTTACCAGGGTGAGTAAATGATGAAAGACTTCTATTTTTTTGGTGAACTATTCCTTTAAAACATCTCTGTCTTAACACTCTCAAACTCAAAAAGTACTTTAATGAGCCAAATTAAAAGCACATTCATTAATTTGCACAATGCAGCATAATTTTATATTGCCAGCAAAACCATTCAGTGCTGTGGGGAATACAGAGGTGTCAACTGCAACAAAACCCTGGGAGACCAGTGTGTTCTCCACTCATTGCTCTTTGAGTGATTACAAGCGAACCACAGTTGCTTTGATTAACAGCCAGGCTCCAGCTTGTCACCAAGGTATCTGGTGTAATTTCTTGCTTTTTACTTGTCAGCAGATTGGGAGTGTGTAATTTTGACCAGTTCACTTGTCACTAGTCCCAGGGGGATATGAGCAGTAATCACATCTCGATTAGGCGGCTGTACACTGCAAATTACTTCATGTTGGTGTCGTGGCAGTGTTAATTTAGACAAGTTGAAAAATGGAAATAGGAAGGTGTTCCAATAATGTGGAAAATGCAAGATACAGGCCAGCAATCTCCCAATTAAATAATGTAATTAAAACACATTATTTTTACAGACCATTGATGCCTTACAGTTTGGTACAAGTTGCAAAGTGTCAGAAGCTCTTTATGTCTTGGCAACATATTTGCATTTAATTCTAAATAGTCATATAAGTCTTAATTAGGCTAGTATAACTTAATGAATTAATTTTATGAGTCATCAATAGAAGGTAATGAGCAGAGAGCATTTAGGCATTTAATTGCTGCCAATTAATAACAGTGAATGAAGAACAAATCAATCTTAGTACAATATGTAGCTATGGTTTTTATATATAAAATAAATATTTATACATGTATGTTATCATGACATTTCTATTTGAATGTACTAGTAGATCATAACAATTATTGTAGATTTTTTGATGAAAAGGTGTTATAAAGTATTATCTTAAAATAACAAAAACCAAATACAATATATGGATACTTGTATTTCATAACAGTATATGCATCAGACCAAGTAAAAATTGTTCTTGTTCTCAGTATACACTGTATATTTACCTGGTTACTGTACAGTACAGTACATTCATCATATAGTTCCTTTATAATTGCATGCTGTCTATTTGTTGACTTGTTATGTTGAGCATATATATCAAAGTCAAATATGAACCCCCTTGAGGCTGACCACTGGTTCACAGGATTGCAAACTAGTGTTTGGGCTTTCCAGGCTTCAAATATTCCAGTCCTGTAATATTACCAGGCTATCTACTTTATCACTGCAAGCCTGTGCTGAGACCCCTCTGACATACTGCCAAAATGTGTCCCAGTGATCTTTCACCTTTTGAAAGGCATTTAGACATTAACACAGGATCTAGTGGCATTAATTGGACACGTCACCTAGAGCACCAGTTTAAGAGTAAGGTCAAGTTAACAGGGGAGATACCATGTTTGCACAATTCTGGCAAAAGACACAGAGAATTCAGTCAACAGGGGGGCTATTTACCGCAAAAACTAAACTAAAATAAAAATAAAATACTAAATGCATATAATAATAATAATAATAATAATAATAATAATAACAATGATAAATAAATAAATCATTATTATTTAGTCTTGTTTTTCAAATATTTACATTAAATATCATTAACAAAAGATGAGAAGCAAAAAACATATTAAGGTTTGTTTTCAGAGATCTTAAAATATACATTGTTTTTTTAAAGTATATATATATATATATATATATATATATATATATATATATATATATATATACATGTATTTCTCAGTTTTATTGGCTCTTTTGTTAAAACGTACAATCTTATGCAAATTTGCTTCTCAAATATCTTGTTCTAAAGTTAACCCAAAAATTGACAGCATTTGTGGCATAATGTTGCTTACCACAAAAAAAATATTTCAAATCGTCCCTCCTTTTCTTTAAAAAAAGGCAAAAATCGAGGTTACAGAGAGGTACTTTCAACAAAAGTGCAAGGGGGAAATTTTTGGTGGATTAAAGGCAGAAATGTGAAGTTCATAATTTTATAAAAGCACTTGCATCAATTATTCTGTTAAAAACTTGCATTATTTGAGCTTTAAATATGTTTAAATGTTGTTTTGGTTTTTTGTTGTTGTTGTTGGTCTTGTAAGGGTTTTAAGGTTTACAGCATTACATTATCATGGCAACGAAGTTTTTATTTACAAAAAATGTATATATACTGTAACTTTACACAGAAACGGTTAGTAAGCGATTTTATTAAACTACAATCATGTTAAGATGAATGCTTTTGAAACAGTGAGCATGCTGTCAATTGAGCTTTACTTGATTGAACCCAGAGTATTAATTTTAGAAAATCATTTGTTTTTATGCAGTGTAAATATTGGGCTCAGTGGATGCACTACAGCAATTTGTGTCCCATCCAGTCCTCTCTAGAATGAGAATGTCTCTCCTCCTAATATTACCTGCCACCAAATAGCAAATGCTACTTGGTGGTTAATGGCTGTGACACAACTAAAACTTATTGGCTATTGAAAAAAGAAAGAAAACTGGACAACAAGCCCTTCGATATGTCCTGCCCAACCTTTCAATTGGAATATGTCCACACAGGAAAGCAGACTACATTCGTCAAGTGAATTCATGGGTTCTTTAACCTTCTAGACAGGAAATGATAGAGGACAAAAAGCAGATAAAATGTGTAGGTTGGAGAAGACAGGGAGATTGAGTATCAAGAGGGAATGGGGTTGTCTAATGGGGACAATAACACAAGGACTCATTGAAAAACACATTGCAGTGAGGCAAAGCAAGTCAATTAGCTGTTGCCGTCTACCATTACAAAATCCAGGGGTGAAAAATGAAACGTATCGACTGCAGCTGTAAATAGAGACGTCTCAGTTATCTGCACCCTACCCCCACCCAGCTCAACCTGCCCTTACAGACCACATGATGTACAGAAAATCCAAGCAACCCACTTACATACCCCTCCCTGTGTGAAAGACTCTGCTGATCGAAGTTCCAGCTGGGAAAGAGACCTCCAACAATTTGGACTTATTCATGGCTGATGCACTCAAGGCTTAATATAACTAGATCTGTTTCTAATGCATGTGTTCAGTCATGAACGGTCATATGCTCAGATTGTATCAGGATTTGTGGTGTCAGCTTACAAAGTTAAGATCTGAGTAATACCGTGATTATATAACTGACCTTTCGCTAAACCCCACCTTCCTTACTGTTATTTGTTCTGACAATTGAAGCTTTACAGAATGTAGAGAAAAATTAAGCAGATATTTCTGTGGAAAAAAAACTAATTTCAGTAAAATGTTCTCATTTGAATGGATACTATTCTAATATGGGCTTGAATGACATGTGACATTTTTTCTGACATTTCTCTCTAAAGAAATCACTGAATTACACAGTAGCGTGACTAAAAACGGCAGAGACTGTGAATCAGATTAGAAGCAAATGTTTATCATAGTCAATGCAATTTCAACTGATAAAATAAATACAGCACATTCCCTGTGGTACTGTAAACTCTTTAGTAACTATCTCCACTGTAACCTAAATCAATATGTACATGAATTCACATTATTATTAACATGAATTTACCTTGGAGAAAATGTAGGTGTCCCTACTGATGTTATACTTAATTTAGGAAGGAGAGCTGCCATATGGTTCAGTCCACAGCATGTGCATCATGAACATTAATTATTATAATTTTGTATATATATAAAAAAAAAAAACATGTTTCCTCTTTGGGTAGGCCTACCTTATCACTATTATACCGTAAGTGCCAGAGCACCAAAGTTTTATTATATTTTTGGAAATTTCTGTGAAATTCTGTTTAAAACTATCCAAAAACAGAGGGGCTTCCATAGACCTGCATCATTAAAAAAGAGCAAAATCTTGTCCTATTATATGCCTAATGGCACAGACTGATTGCACAGTAAATTCAGCGACAGTAGATTGAAAGTTCCTCCGCTGTGCTTTCCGAAATTCAAACTTCTGCACCCCAGTGGTCGAAGCTGAAAGTGTTGGTGAACAAACTGCCATGTGTGAGGTAGTTGCATTTTTCCAGTATAGCTGCAGGCCGGAGATCTCCAAATGGGGGTGTAATCTCCAAATGAAGGTGGGGTTACTCTAGACGGAGGTATATTTATTCCAAAATAGTTATGCCATCCACACTGCACATGGCTCAGTGTTATTCGCCTGGCCATGTGCTCTTTCTGTCTTTGATTTGTCTCTATGTGGGCACACGGCTTTGGTCTCGATTTCCTTGCCGCATGCTCTTCGTTTGGTTTTGTGTTTCATGTTCAGAACATGGTGTCTGGATTCTGACTCTCCTGTCTGATTCAGTTTGAGTTTTAGTGTCGGGATCCGGACACTCATGCTCCATTTATTGTCTGTCTTCCCTCCCTCCCTCCCTGCTCTATCCAGTTTGTGTTGGTCTGTCTGCTGTGGACGCCAGGATGCGTCCATCAGGGAGGGGTACTGTCACAGTCTGGCCTGACTGTGCCTCCACGAATGTCCATGTGTTTGTTTTGTTTCTTACTACCACTTGTGTCTTGCAGGTGCCATGTTGGGTTTGCCAGCTCTAGTTGCTTGAGCAACGATCTTCTCCACAATCATCCGCAGCACCTGTTTCCCCAATTACCTCTCCCTATATCTGCTCCCCTTGTGTTGAGTACTGTGCTGAATTGTTTTGTTTATCAGAATGTGTTACCAGTCTGTTCCCTCAAGCTACTGGTCTGCCACAAGATTTTTGGTTCTCCTTTTCTCCATAGAAAGAGCTTTTGTTTGTATTTTCCTTTGTTTAATAAAAGCTCAGTTTTCTTTTCCATCTGTGCATTTGGGTCCTTCCTCTCTGGGATTTTTTTGTGACAAATTGTGGCAATTTGAAACATTCATTTACACACACATTGCAGCTTCAAATGAAGCAGCGCCTGACCTGCTGGAGGCCGTCTAATACCCTCTTACTGGTTATCGTTTAGCAATGGGAGACTTGGTTGATGGACCCTTGAACAAGATTTCCAACATAAACACCACTGAGAAGTAGAGATAGGTCTGAGCATAAAACATAACAACATTTTCTCTGTAATATATTTGTTTTCTTAAAATATATTTGTCTGCTTAAAATGTGCAGCAGTTTAAATGAGCAATTAATTAAATCTGAACGAACAGAATAAGGTTTTGCAATTAGCTGCTGTGGAAATATGTATTGCAGCTATATTGGTAGTGGTATTTATAGTCTGTTTGTGATCAACATTATTGCCAGTTGGTTATGCTGTAGAATCCTAAATTTTACTCTTTCAACCAGAAACATCAGCATTGGTATTTATAGATTATCAAAATGAATTGCATCTAATTTGGGAATTAATATTTACATGTGTGACATGACAAATTCATAACTGCTAGATGCAGCAATTCTGACAAATTAACTTTGTTACAGCTCTAAAAATGTATCATCACTTGCTGAAATTCAAAGATAAGCCGTTGGCATTTCATTATGCACATGTGATTTTTTCTCCCCAAATAATGTGAATTAACCTAAAAGAAAGTACCATGTCATCTATATACATTTAGAATATAGTGCTACCAGTGGCTTACATGGCATACCAGTATGACTCAGTAGGAAGTTATTTTAATAAAACATGTCAAAATCATCTCACAATCTCATGAATGTTGCCTGAACCAGGCGAGGGGTTTCTTTTCTTAATGTCATAAAACGAAGTATTGCAGTCCAATGTGATCTCACGAGTATTCATACGTTTTCTAATGTAAAGTGTGGTTTTAGCGCACACACATTTGCTAATGTTTAGACACTGAAATTTACAATTCTGATATATTGACTGCATCTAACACTTAATAATAATTTTATTATTTAATAATAAATAATTTTACATATAAATACACTTAGAAGATTTTATTGAATTTATAATTAATGAGATTAATTAAATTTTCTAATCTGTGTGATTTCTAGTGCCTTATGCAGGTAATTACAAAGAATTGTAATACTTTAACCAAGAGTAGACTTTAAAATGTTAAAATAAACAAAATAAATCTATAATCGTTTTATCCTTTTGTTTGCTGTGGGACACAAAATATTTTTTTTTAGAATATGCTGTGGCTGAAAACATGAACAATCATATAAGTAATTAATTCTAGTTGTGTGCTATAATCCATGTCTTCAGAGATGCTATGATAGCTTTGGGTGAAAAATACATTTGTATTTAAGTCTTTATTCAGTGATCTTCATCTCCATCTGCTATATATATATATATATATATATATACACGGATGAACCAAAACATTATGACAACCATGCCTAATATGCTGTTGGTCCTCTGCGTGCTGCCAAAACAGAGCCAAGATGAACTCTACAAGACCCCTGAAGGTGTCCTGTGGTATCTGGCACCAAGACATTAGCAACAAATCATTCATGTCCTGTAAGTTGCAAGATGGAGCCACCATAGATCAGACTTGTTGGTCCAGCACATCACACAGATGTTTAATTGGTTTGAGGGAATATCAGGAAATACCATTGCCATGAAGTGGTGTACCTGGTATGCACCGATGCTAAGGTAGGTGGCACGTGTCAAATCGGCGTCCACATAAATGGCTGGACAAAGTGTTTCCCAGCAGAACACTGCCCAGTTTATCACACTCCCTCCATCGGCTTCTCATCTTCCCACAGTTCATCCTGGTGCCATCACTTCCCCAGGTAAATGACACACATGCACGCAGTCGCCAACATGATGTAAAAGAAAATGGGACTCGTCGGACCAGGCGACCTTCTTCATTGGTCCAGTTCCAATGCTCGCATGTCCATTTTAGACTCTTTCAACAGTGTACAGGGGTCATCATGGACACTCTGACCGGTCTGTGGCTACACAACCCCATATGCAGCAGAGTGCGATGCACTGTGTTATGACACTTTCTTCATGTAACCATCATTAACATTTTCTGTGACATAAATAGTAGACCTTCTGTCGGTTCAGACCAGACGGGAAAGCCTTTGTTGCCCTCGCACATCGATGAGACTTGGGCGCCCAACACACTGTCACCGGTTTATAGTTTGTCCCTCCAAGGACCACTGTTGGTAAGTACTCACCACTGCTGACCGTGAGCACAAGCCTAGCCGTTTCAAAGATGCTCTGACCCAGTCGTCTGGCCATAACAATTTGAACCTTATCAAAGTTGCTTAGCCAGATCTTTACTCATGCCCATTTCTCATGCAATCAACACGATGACTACTAGAACTGATTGTTTGCTTAACATCTAATCTACCCAGACCTTGACATATGGCCTTGTTAGAAGATGATCTACATTATTTGCTTCACCCGTGATTTGTCATAATGTTTAGGCTCATCAGTGTATATATATATATATATATATATATATATACATGGACTAAACTGGCTGTGAATGGTCCGGCACCTTCGAAAGTGGCTTGTTTGTCAATCAATTAAATTTCTTGTATACTGGTGTCCAGTTTTTGTTTTATCCATTTAACACATTTTAGTGTTCCCCTTCCTCCAAAATCCCAATTTAATCTCTCTCTCTCTCTCTCTAGGGGTAGTTTTAAGGTATCTAAAATATCTACTGTAAATAACAGTAAAAGTGTAACTATAGGCCTACAAATATATTGATAATATAACGGATTCAAATGTATTTTTATGTTTCTAAAGCTGTACACACGTAAAACCGTTTACGGTTTAGATTCTGTCAATACATCCAAATTGTAAATTTCAGTGTCTATCAAAACATACAAAAATGTAAGTTTAAATGTTATGGCAGTGATCAGAAAGTGCAGTCATATCTTGGATGGTTATGGAAGCTGAGCCTGGTTTGTGTTAAACTGCCAATTTCAACCCGAATTGCTTTCTTATTTAGTGCAACATGAACAAAAACTATTACAGTATGTTTGACCAGAATTACATCACTTTTGCATGAAAAAAATGCAACATGAAATAATCTGTACTGACATACAGTATTTCATATTTCAACTGACATGTTCCTTCAACGACAATCGTGTCTGGTGTCACAAAATGAAGATTACTTTGATACAAAGTGTTTGTGACAAACTTTTCCCACCTTCCAGTAACTTCTCCACAGCCAGTCATTTAATGAGGTCTGCCCCAAAAAATAACTAATAACTTACATGCTATCTAGAGATCTGTTTGGAATTATGTTTGGAATGACAGCCACGAGACTGCTGTAAATCAGGGGTTCCATGTTAGGGCTTGAGCTTGAAATTTTGTCACTTTGAAACAAGGGTTTAGAATTGACATCACCTCAGCCATTGCTTATAACTCATTTAAAATGCCCACTCTAGACACAGACTAGTAAACCTATTGCTTACTGCAAGAAATGAACTGTGCTACATTTTTAACACCTTGCTGTATTATAAAGCTTTATGTACAGTATATCATTGTTCAGTGCCATGTTTAGATTTTCTGTGTCACAGGAGCAAAAAGATACGAATTAAAATGCTTTATGAGTGCAGCGTTGTTATCTGAATCATAATTGAGTCTTTATTATTTAATTATTTATTTAAAAAATGTTTAACCAATGTAACTTGCATATGATTCCAGCTTGCAAAGGGGAAAAAAGTGAGTATTTATCTCCTTTTTTCACAGTCTGGTATAAATAAACAGGGTTGTAATGTCTTTTTTTATGATCAAGATGTGGTGTGGATTATCAAAAATTGTGCCAACAGGTAGTTGGGAGTTAAATTATTAGTGAGAGCATGTGATGAAGGATGGTATATGGAGATCGAGTTGTTAGACTTTGGTCATGCAATTGAGGGAAACTAAAATTCCAATATAATATTTTTTACTTATATATTTTTTTGTAATATTTTAACACACTGGCATACATTCAGGTAAGGGTCAGCTGTATAATGTAGGTATTTGTTCATTGAAATGTTGAACTGTGCTCACAGGTCAAGGGTATTTTCATAAGTGTCAGTTTAGATTACATTGCATGTGTTTCAGCTTGTACATTTTTGCAGTTTCATTAATAGTTTTTTTTTGTTTTGTTTTTGTATAAGAGTTTTACTCTTTATATAATATATATTTAGGCTTTAATGGCAGGTTAATTGTGACAACTTACCCCAAATTCCAAACATGTCAACGTGCTAAATCAACTGTATAATTTTTTTTCCCTTGGCAATAATGCCAGAAATGTTCAACGGCATTTTTTTGAAGCAAAAAAATAAAACGTACCCTGACACATATTTATTGATGTAAAAAGGGTGACAACTAGCCCCAATCTCCCCAATATATCTGTATTGTAGTAACTTTCTAAAATTCAGCCTTGTAATCACTCAATCTAGGGCTGTTTAGTGCAGATATAAATGTGCTTGTCTATTCACAGCCTCTCCTTGATTTGCATATCGACCATTGGCTAACACCTTCAAATCTGACTTTTTTCATTTCCTTCTTCATTTACATATGCACCCAGATTAACACCGTGGAAGAAAGAAATTACTGACTTCTTCACTTCCTACAGATGTTACAATTAATCAGCAAGTGAGAAGGCAAAAGAGAAAAATGCCTGAACGACAAAATTACAAGTTCAATATATATATATATATATATTTGAAGTTATGATTTTTTAAATTGATGCAATAAAGCTCTTATTTATTTCCTTAATTTATTTAAACAAAACAGTTTTCCATTTATTAAGTTAAATAAATTATGTATTATCAATTCTATGTAACTAGAAAAGAAAACAATCAATTTAGAAATGTCCTCTTTCACTTAGTTATTCCTGAATATAATATATTATAATGTAATATGATACGATATAATATAATATGTGATGATGAGGGAAGACAGACAAGAGTGCGGATCTAAACGCGGGCTTTATTTGGGATAAAGGACAAAATAAACAAACACTAGAACAAAGCAAAGTCCACGATGGGAAAACAGGCAGGAGCGCGAAAACAGCAGGGGAACCTTGGACGGACAACAGGGTAACCGTGAACGAGTAAACAGACTGACAGGGAACACGGACAGAGGGCGTTTAAGCAGACATCGGAACTGACACACAGAAACACTATACTAACGTTAACGAACCACAAACACAGAACAAACAGACAGGGCTTAAATACACAGACAGAGAACAAAGGAACCAATGAGCACACAAACCCAATGACAGATTAACGAAGACAGGTGATCGTGAAATAGGCGACAGGTGCGGACAATAACGCTGTGACAGCGGTGATGAGGAGCGAGGACGAAGGGAAGTGTAGTTCTAACAGAGACAGTGAAACACAGGCGGGCAACAAGGAAGACATGACAGGGAGCGTGTTCGGTGAAACGGAAAACACGGGATGGACCACATGGAAACGTGACATGAACGTGACTAGAGAACACAGGGAACGTAACATAGCCCCCCCCCCCCTCAAAGGACCGGATTCCAGACGGTCTAAACAACCTTAAAAACAAAAAACACAAAATGTTCCAGGCGAGGGGGCTAGAAGAGGGGGAGAAAAGACAGACCAAACGGAACACAAGGAACACAAGGACAGGTCAAGGAGGTACAAGAGACACAGAGACGGATTCAGGAAGCACAAGGGGCAATTAGGCAGACCACGGGGAAAAAAAAGGGAGATGAGACTGAACACTGGGACAACTAGGCAGTCCATGGATGTACAGGGGCCAGACAGGCAGACCGGGGAGGAGAAAAGGGAAATGAGACAGTTCACTGGGGCAACTAGGCAGTCCATGGAGACACAAGGGGCAGACAGATGGACCCGGGAGGCCGAGAGGGAAGGCAGGCAGTCTATGGGGTTGCGATATCGGGCTAGGGTCAGGTGGTCTTGGAATCCTCCGCCGGGAAGGAACTGGTTTAGGAGGGCAGGGAGGTATTGACTGGGCAAGGGTAGGTCTAGGTGAACTGGGAGGCGGCCACAATAGGTGAGCAGGTTTGGATGGCCCGGAAGTTGGCCACGAGACAGGGACAGGTTTAGGTGGCCCGGGAGCTGGCCACAGGGCAAGGGTAGGTTCAGGAGGCCTGGGAGCTGGCCACAGGGCAGGGACCGGTTCAGGAGGCCTGGGAGCTGGCCACAGGGCAGGGACCGGTTCAGGTGGTCTGGGAGCTGGCCACAGGGCAAGGATAGGTTCAGGAGGCCTGGGAGCTGGCCACAGGGCAGGGACCGGTTCAGGAGGCCTGGGAGCTGGCCACAGGGCAGGGACCGGTTCAGGAGGCCTGGGAGCTGGCCACAGGGCAAGGACAGGTTTGGGGAACCTGGGAGGAGGCCACTGGACAGGGACTGGGTCAGGAGGCCTGGGAAGAGGCCACAGGATAGGGGCCGGGTCAGGAGGCCTGGGAGGAGGCCACAGGTCAGGAACAGGTCAGGGGCCCGGGAGGTGGCCACAGGACAGGGGCCGGGTCAGGAGGCCTGGGAGGAGGCCACAGGTCAGGAACAGGGTCAGGGGCCCTGGGAGGAGGCCACAGGACAGGGGCCGGGTCAGGAGGCCTGGGCGGAGGCCACAGATCAGGAACAGGGTCAGGGGCCCTGGGAGAAGGCCCTAGAGGCGGAGACCTGGAAGGCTCTGGCGGCAGGGCCGATGGAGGTGGCGCCATAGGAGGCTCTAGAGGCGGAGGCCTGGAAGGCTCTGGAGGTGGAGCCCTAGAAAGCTCTGGAGTCTCTGGGAGCAGAGCCGTAGGAGGCTCGGGAGGCGGAGCAGTAGGAGGCTCGGGAGGCGGAGCAGTAGGAGGCTTGGGAGGCGGAGCCGTAGGAGGCTCGGGAGGCGGAGCCGTAGGAGGCTCGGGAGGCGGAGCCGTAGGAGGCTCGGGAGGCGGAGCCGTAGGAGGCTCGGGGAGAAGAGCCGTAGGAGGCTCGGGGAGAAGAGCCGTAGAAGGCTCGAGAGGCTTGAGGGGCGGAGCCCTGGAAAGCTCAGTCTCTGGGAGCAGAGCCATAGGAGGCTCGGGAGGTGGAGCCGTAGAAGGCTCTGGAGGCGGAGCCGTGGGAGGCTCGGGAGGCGGAGCCACAGGAGGCTCGGGAGGCGGAGCCACAGGAGGCTCGGGGAGAAGGGCCGTAGAAGGCTCGAGAGGCTGGAGGGGTGGAGCCCTGGAAAGCTCAGAAGTCTCTGGGAGCAGAGCCGTAGGAGGCTCGGGGAGAAGGGGCGTAGAAGGCTCGAGAGGCTGGAGGGGCGGAGCCCTGGAAGGCTCGAGATGCGGAGCTCTGGAAAGCTCGGAAGGCGGAGCTCTGGAAAGCTCGGAGGGTACTGGCTCTTGGACGGTCGTGGCCCCCGGCGCCGGCCCATGGACGGTCATGGCAGCTGGCGCTGGCTCTGGGACGGTAGAGGCTACAGGCGCTGGCTCTGGGACGGTAGAGGCTACAGGCGCTGGCTCTGGGACGGTAGAGGCTACAGGCGCTGGCTCTGGGACGGTAACAGGCGTGGGCCGGGAGGCGGAAGCCTGTCTTCCCCTCCTCCTCCGGGCAGATGAAGTGGACCATGCAGGCTCACTGACCAAGGCAGGCGTGAAGGGACGAACCATGGGCGAATGGAGGGTTACCACTGTGGGAGGGTTCTCCTCGATGACGCCCACAGTGAACGGAGAAGCGCAGACCAGCAGAGTCTCCTCAATGAACTCACGGAGCGTCCAGCCGCGCGTCGGCGGTAATCGCTCCTGGAGCGCACCATTCAGGTTGGCCTGGAAAAACGCCACCAGGTCGGAGTCAGAGAAGTCAGTGGCACCCGCAATCAAGAGGAAATCGCGGGTGTAGTCCTCCACCGAACGGTCTTCCTGCTTGAGGCTTATCAGCTTGCAGCTTGCACGTAAAACCGCTGGATCCATGTTAGTGGTCATTAGTTCTGTGATGATGAGGGAAGACAGACAAGAGTGCGGATCCAAACGCGGGCTTTATTTGGGATAAAGAACAAAATAAACAAACACTAGAACAAAGCAAAGTCCACGATGGGAAAACAGGCAGGAGCGCGAAAGCAGCAGGGGAAACTTGGACGGACAACAGGGTAACCGTGAACGAGTAGACAGACTGACAGGGAACACGGACAGAGGGTGTTTAAGCAGACATCGGAACTGACACACGGAAACACTATACTAACGTTAACGAACGACAAACACAGAACAAACAGACAGGGCTTAAATACACAGACAGAGAACAAAGGAACCAATGAGCACACAAACCCAATGACAGATTAACGAAGACAGGTGATCGTGAAATAGGCGACAGGTGCGGACAATAACGCTGTGACAGCGGTGATGAGGAGCGAGGACGAAGGGAAGTGTAGTTCTAACAGAGACAGTGAAACACAGGCGGGCAACAAGGAAGACATGACAGGGAGCGTGTTCGGTGAAACGGAAAACACGGGACGGACTACATGGAAACGTGACATGAACGTGACTAGAGAACACAGGGATCGTAACAATAATATAGAATAGAACAGAAAAGAATATAATGAAAAAACCTATAATAATTTAGAAGTTTCACTGACTATATAATATAATATAATATAATATAATATAATATAATATAATATAATATAATATAATATAATATAATATAATATAGGATAGAATAGAAAATAAAATATAAATTTAAATCTGTCTTGGTATTCCATTATTTAATTAGATTAGAATAGAATAGAAAAAGTTTAACAATTTATAAAGTTCACTGACTGTGCATAATATAATATAATAGAATAGAATTGTCTTATACCAATGGAAACTTGTAAACCAGGTGCACAGCATCACTGAAAGTGCAAATATTCACTGGAGAGCACTAAGAGGGGTATATTTTCAGGCCACCAATGTAACTGCAACCTCCTGTAGAGTGAATATTAGACATGTAATTTAAAATGTGATGTGAACAGAAATTGGACTCCCTCTATTCCATGTGGAAACTAATATGCTATCCTCGAGCAGATTATAAGGATACATAATTATTAGGCAACTATAACTATAACAAACCATATAATCGAAATCAATATTCTATATTGTGTTCCATACTATATTTACCATTAAAACATATTTGCATGCATGCAAATATGATAAGGCTTGCAATAAAAGTCAAGATCAAACAGAAACCAAAAATAATTATCAGTAATTATCAATAATCAGCTATTTTATCATATAAATATTACCATTACCTTTCAAAACAAATCCATTTATTTTTGTTAAAGGGATAGTTCACCCAAAAATAAAATTGTCAACATTTACTCATTCACATTTTGTTCCAAACCTGCATGACTTTCTTTCTGGAACAAAAAAGGAGATGTTAGGAAGAAAAATAGCTTCCCTTTATTGTATAATTTTTTCCATGAAATGAAAGTGAGTGGTAACTAAGGCTGATATTCTGCCTACGCCCTTTATATGTTCCACAGAAGAAGGAAAGTCTTTCAGGTTTGGAACAACTTGATGGTAAGTAAATCAATTATAATTTGTGGGTGAACTATCCCTTTAAATGATTGTTTATGATGCAGAGACTAAGGCAATGTACATACGATTTAGAATGAGTGAAAGTGTATTCAATCTTTCAATTAAGAACTAATTCAAATGCATGATATATATATGGTTTGTTGTTGCTTGTTTCAAAGTAAACGCCTTAAGGTAATTACAATCAATCACTCATCAACAGAGAATCGATTCTTCACTTTACCCCTTCCTTGCATAACATAACTCTGTGCAAAATACCCATTTGTCTTGCTTCTATTTGTTGACTGAGGCTGTGCCTCGTTTGGAAGGCTGCGTCCTCTGGAGGTCGCATTTGGCATACATCATCGAGGCTGTCTCATTTCATTTTTTATTTTTTTTATCTTTCCATTTCTTATTTTGTATCTATTGTCAATGCCTTTTATGTATATGCCCTTACAAGTGTTAACCTTTTTTGCATTCCCAATAAAAATTCAATAAAAAATGAAACGAGACATCCTTGATGACGTATGCAGCCGACAAATGCGACCTCCGGAGGACGCATCCTTCCAAATGAGACACAGCCTGAGTAGCAAGGCCAAGGTGCCGTTTAATGAGGGGGTAATTAAAATTCACGACCCACTGACCTTAGTCGATCATGAGGATTAGCCATCTTTTCTGTCATCTTACCCTGAGTGCTGCAGGTCAGACTTCACAAGGCTAGGATAAAATGTTTTATCATGCAGCTCAGAATATCAACTCAAAAGTAATTTCCATCAGGGTTCATTGTGTTGGGTTCAATTCCAAGTACACAGGAACTGAACAAGGAGAATGTCAGGGAGATTTTAGTGAAACTTGAGTATTGATAAACTAACATGGAACACAAATGCACACTACACAATTTACATGAAAAGTTTGCTGTACCACCATTAAGACACACTTATATCTGGAGTAGATTTATGTTCTAACTCTACGATTCACATGCCTATTTTATTTGGCTAAAATGAGAAAAGTGGAATTTAGCATCTCATACAACTGTCTCAAACTACCTTGTGTTTTTCCCCTCACCTTCTGTTCAGTTCAGTGACTGTTTAGTTTTCCCCTTTGATCATGGACTACACTTCCCAGCATGCACCTTCTGATTTCACTCACCTGCCCTCAATCTTCCTTAGCTGCTCCCTTTTCCCTCATCAGTCATCAGTGTGCATATATATATATAAATATATAAATATATATATTTGAAACGGGGCAGAATGGACCGCAATAAGCTGAAATGGGATGCCACGTTATGACAGTGACACCCGCCTCAAAAACATTTGGGCCGATTTTGTTGTGGTTCTCTGAGTTGTTTAAATAGTAATTTTTGCGTTGACTACTAAATACAGGGTTTACTGTACGCAGTTTCATAGTCATGGCAACGTAGTTGTAAAACTGAATATAACTTTACACAGAAAAGGTTAGTAAGTGTTTTTATAACACTAAAATCATGTTAACCTGCTTATTGTTTAAGTATTAAGGCTATACTTTTGAAAAAGTGATAATTTTAACGTTTACAGATTGGCCCCATTCACTTCCATTACAAGTGCCTCACAGTAACCCAGTTTTTTGCACTTTTTAAAGAAAAGGAGGAACAAGTCACAATAAATGTATGTGGTAATCAATATTATGCCACAAATGCTCTCGATTTGAGCTTAACTTATATTGAACCCAGAATATTCCATTAATAATTTTGCATATTGTTAGCCCTATACAGTTCATGGTAATATGAATAAATGTAATTGTTTGATTTTAGGCACATTTTTGTTTACTTATCTACATTGACCAATGTACTGTGTTGGGTCACCACTCAAAATCCAATGCAAAACCTGAAGCAAAATCAGTTGAGAACCACTGACATAAATGCTAAACAACACAAATTACTTAATTCTTATTAACATAACTTCTCTCAAGGCTTTTATAATGTCAGATCGATCATATAAATTATATGCATACTTGTATGTGTACACATGGTGTCCCACGAGTTATATAAAAAAATTAAAACATAATAAAAGTAACCTTTTTTTCCCAGTGTGACTTCATGCTTTACAGCATGGTTTATTTCAAATGCAGGAACATCAATGTTTTACTTCTTCTGCTGTGATCAGATCAGTTATGATATATTAGCAACCAGTAAGTTGAAATATGGCTTTGCAATGCAGTCCAAAAGATGACTGTGTTTAAATGCCTGTGATTGTTGAGACAAACCACCCAGTGGATCAGTTTACTAAGTGGTGCTTGTAATGGTAAATTGCAGTCAAAATACTTTGGCTTGGGTTGTTGTTTTTGATTACAACATGTTCTCTATGTAGCTAGAGGAACACAACATGCTTAATTTTATCTGTGACACAAAACGTTGCACATCATTTTTGCCAAGTCTACCGTGTCACAAATGGTTACTTTATTGCTTTGTTTTAGAGGGAATTAAAGACAAAACATCAAACATTTCCTTAGCTTATACCTCTGAGCCAGAATCAATTACTGAAACAGTAATAAAACATTCTTTGTCTTGTTTATTGTATTTTTGCAATATCATACGAATAATGTAAACCAATGCTGTTAAAATAAAATTTTCCAGGGGTTTACAACCTTTTGGGACCAATGATTCCAGCAAAGGAGCACGGACCCCCTGTTACAAATGGCATGCAATTGAATGTTGCACTATAAGCCTGGACTATAATAGCATGCATATAAACTAAGCAAAAAAAGAAACGTCATCTTACTTTCAACTACTTTTATTTTCAGTAAAGTTAACTGTGGCAGGGCGGAGGATGGGGCCGGGTCATGATCGTACACACCCGGTCCCGTATTAGGCTAATCAAGCCTCCCGAGAGGGATAAAGGTCAACTGCAGAGGATCGTGCAGGAGAGAGAGATAGTTTACGGACATGTTCGTCATGTGTGTGTTTGTCTTTTGTTTAAGTTTTATATTAAACTATTGTTTACATTGACCGTCTCGCCTCCTCCTTTCCATTGGTCCCATTACACTGGTGTCGGAAACCCGGGAAGGAGGAGAGATACGCCGTAGTAGAGTTCTCGCCACTACCGTCCACCCAAACTGAGCAGCCGCGGCCATCTGCCGGGGGACAAGGAGCCCAGCCGCCTGAAAGAGGATGATGGTCGCCGACCGCGAGGGGAGAAGGGGCTCCTAACCGACCGCCTGGAGCGGTCAGGGCCGCTGCCAGGGGCGCAGGAGTCGCCTACCGGCCGCTGAAACGCAGCGGGGTTTAAGACCACCGACCGCGAGCAGGGAGGGGCTCACTGCCGACCGTCTGGAGTGGGAGAAACGCTGCCAGGGGCGCGGGAGACCCCTTCTGTTCCCCGAGAACGTGGCGGGGCGTTCCGTCCGCCAGAGCAGGACGACTGCCTCTGATCCGCCCAGAGAAGCGCGGCTGTCGTCCGATAGAGGTTGGAGATTTGCCAGTTCTTGCTGTGAGATGTTACCCCACTCTTCCACCAAAGGACTTGCAAGTTCCCAGACATTTCTGGGGGGAATGGCCCTAGCCCTAGCCCTCACCCTCCAATCCAACAGGTCCCAGACATGCTCAATGCTCAGACATGTTCACTGGCCATGGCAGAACACTGACATTCCTGTCTTGCAGGAAATCACACACAGAACCAGCAATATGGCTGCTGGCATTGTCATGCTGGAGGGTCATGTTAGGATGTGCCTGCAGGAAGGTTACCACTAGGGAGGAGGATGTCTTCCCTGTAACGCACATTGTTGAGATTGCCTGCAATGACAACAAGCTCAGTCTAATGATGCTGTGACACACCACCCAAGACCATGACGAACCCTCCACCTCCAAATCTATTCAGCTCCAGAGTACAGGTTTCAGTGTAACACTCATTTTTCGACGATAAATGTGAGTCCGACCATCACCCCTGGTGAGACAAAACCACGAATCGTCAGTGAAGAGCACTTTTTGCTAGTCCTGTCTGGTCCAGCGAAGGTGGGTTTGTGCCCATAGGCGACATTGTTGCGGTGATGTCTGGTAAGGACCTGCCTTACAACAGGCCTACAAGCCCTCCATCCAGCCTCTCTCAGCCTCTTGAGGACAGTCTGAGTACTGATGGAGGGATTGTATGTTCCTAGTGTAACTCAGGCAGTTGTTGTTGCCATCCTGTTACTGTCCCGCAGGTGTGATATTCGGATGTACCGATCCTGTGCAGGTGTTGTTACATGTGGTCTGCCACTGCAAGGATGATCAGCTATCCTTCCTGTCTCCCTGTAGCGCTGTCTTAGGTATCTCACAGTACCGACATTGCAATTTATTGCCCTGGTCACATCTGCAGTACTCATGCCTCCATTCAGCATGCCCTGTATCTTTCTTTTGGTGTTTTTCAGAGTCAGTAGAAAGGTCTCTTTAGTGTCCCTTGTTTTTATAACTGTGACCTTAATTGCCTACCATCTGTCAGCTGTTAATGTCTTAATGACCGATCCACAAGCGTATGTTCATTAATTGTTTAAGGTTCCAAACATGGAAAACATTGTTTAAACTCTTCACAATAAAGATTATTTGGATGTTTACAAAAGTATCTTTAAAATACATTGTCCTGAAAAAGGGACATTTCTTTTTTCTTTTTTTGCTGAGTTTGTTTTGATGCTTACTTTATAAACATTGATGTACAGAGTCAGATACTTTTTAATAGCATTTTAGAGCTTTAGAACAAAAACATTTCGCTGAACTTCATCTTCTTCACTTTAGCCTTGGTTTAAGTTAACCTGATATTGTACTTTTAGTGTTTGTTATGCATTTTCAAAATATTTTCCCCACACAAATTAGTTTGAGATCAAATAATAATAGGTGGACCCCTGTATTATCCAATAACAAAAGCCTCCAATAAAGAACAAAAACAATTAATTATGATAATTTGTACAGTAGCAAAATAAATTGTTCTCAATTTACAAAGCTGCATGGTTAGAATTAAGGTGATTTTGATAATTTTGAAGTTATTTTACATTATGAGATGCCAAATGGGTTGTATGAATTATAAAACTTAACATAGACCCTCCCTTCAGAAAGGAGAACCTTATTTTGGTGGAAGCCAACATTGAGTACATGGGTAATAGCTGCAGACACCCACAGACGCGCACACGCTGCTCAAAGGATTTATTACCTTGAACAACTTGTAAGCAACACTCAAATATTAGAAGAGGCCAGAACACAATCTGCAAAGAGCAGACAGAACAGCATAGAAAACTTTGAACAGGTAAGGATTTTTAAAGCTTTTTTATTTTTTTTGAGAGAGAGAGAGAGAGAGAGAGAGAGAGAGAGAGAGAGAGAGAGAAACTAAGGAACATGCACAGAGAACACAAAGATAGTAGGAGTTACTTTCCTTTGTATTGCGCCAACGTTTTTTTCTGCACCAAGCTGTGCACCGTGATTTGATCTGTGTTTCAACGAGACACAAACTAAGTATGGCAAGAGAAGCTTTGGCTTTTGTTGGGAGCAGTGAACTATGAATGCACTTCTACTTTAATTTAAAAGCTTTTACAATGCAATGCTGACAACCTCAGATTAACTTGACACCAAGGACTCTAAACTGCAAAATATCAAATTCTGTCTTATATACTTATTCTTGCGTTTAAATTACTTTACATTCTTGTTACAATATTGGAACTCAACATGGATGTTTTAGAGTAAAAGTATTTTGTTACAGCTAGTTTGGTTGGTCACATATAAAACCATTTGAGTGTTCTCAACTTGACTCCTCAGTTTGGGTTTCAGGGTTTGGAATCTACAGTATGAGGTGAGATCTGCTGGTCAGGTGGTGTGAAGTCATATCAGAACAGGTTTGCAGCGATGTTCTAACTATAGATAGGGGTATCAGATCAAATGAAGCAAATGTGCATACATGATGGATTTTAAATCAGTGGTCGGATCTATGTCCATACTTCTACCTTTTTTACTATACTGAATACTATGAATTTGTGCAAAATATGTCACATCCGTACAAAAATAAAATCAATTTTATTAAATGATCTAATCAAAGGGGTTTTATTGATAATAAAAACAAGTCAGGAAAATTAAGCTATTATAGTGGAACATACATGGTAGGGGTGGGTATAAGTATTGTTCTCTTACGAGAGGTTCTCTCGTATTGCGTAAGCTAGCTTACGCTACGGAAAGATTCATCTTTTCTGAGATATTGAAGCCAAAAAATTATCCTTAAGTTTGTATCCATTGTCAACGCAGTGCGGCAGCTGCAGACCTTGAGCGGGCTAGCTAGCGAGCTCATTGGTTGCTCTGCGGCAACTGCTGCAGC
>NW_026266574.1:0-25000 GCF_025860055.1 Xyrauchen texanus | reverse complement strand
ATGGTCGACTGGGCTGTCCTTGCTGACAGCTGATTTGTGACCCTTTGTTTCAGAGTCTTACAAATCTCCGCTCAAAAATAGTGCATACTTAAACATGAACTCTCATATCTCGAGAATGGTACAAGATACATGATATTCATTTTCAAAAGATTTTTCTTCATACACAAACAAATGTTTACATATCAAACATGACAAGTTTTTATGGATGTTATACGTGTAGGTAATAAAACATTAGAATCTCTGGTTACAAAATCATATTGGTTAGTTCCTTGGTTATACAACAAGGATACATGTTACACATATTTTAAAGAGATACTATAAGAGTTATAAAAAGGGCTATAATCCTTCATTTGTCAGGTATGCAATTTAACACAGTTCAAAGCAATTGTCAGAATTACCTAGCAAGACTAGGTATTGTATAAATCATGGATTTAAATGCATTCTGTACATTTTAGAAGGTTAAATCGGTAAAATACTGTGACTTTGTGTAAAATATTCCAGGATTAAGCTGAAATGTCTTAGTATTCGAGTCTAACTGATGAGCTTTTGGAAGCCTTACAAAGGGAAGTCTGATTTAACTCTGTGTGGAAGTTCAGAAGGTCACACTGAGGGGCCTTTCGGACCAAGCTCGATGCTTGAGTCGCTTAATTTATGACGGTGAAGAATTTCAGGATTGCAAAGGTTGGGTTTTCTTAGATTCAAATCATGTCACTGTAATTCTTCTGCATATATAATCCAACACTTGTATCCCTCTCCAGCTCACTGTAACACAAAACAGCTGTAAGAGATAATTTTCCACAGGTGTCAATCCTTACCATTTTTCCTCTCCAGGCCTCGCTCTCCACAGACATCGCTCGGCCACGCCCATATCACCAAAGTGAAATATAAGTTTCCATTTTAGTTAGCATGCTGCCTTAGAAGGCGACTGCATAGGTGGGTAGTACATAGCAAGGTAGCTTGCTAGTGTTTTTGGAACAGAGCTAAAATCTCTTAACACTTGCTTACTAAAATATTTACAGCATTCCTTCTCAAATGAAATATGTGTCCCTGGGGTAGAGAGTAAAATCCAAGTATGTCAAAATCCCATATAAGTGCTACATGAGTGCTACTAGTGAGGACACACTGACTGGATCTGATCTGTATATTTGTGTGTATCTGAAAAGATGAATTACTCAAGCTGTGGAGGTTTTGCTGACTGTGTTGAAAGCTGCTCTAAGTGAACATAATGCACCACACTGTCAGACTATATCACATCCTGACAAATGGGATAACTGTCATATACTTCACCAGGTCTTTGTATCCATATTATGTGTTTTTCTCAATTTCCCTGACAATTCAATTTGCTGAACAGTTAAATAATTATGGACTTATTATTATGATCTCACTTACCTATTTTAAGGTGATGTTTGCTTAATATGGATAAATGTTCAAACCCCTAATTCCTGAAGCACATGACACAATAGGCAGAACAAGTATTCTAGATCAGTCACAGATCTGTTCTAATAGGGGTTGGACAGCAGGTGAAAAACAATGCTAAATGTAAATAATAAAATTCAACTAACTATATAATTGTGTACAGTTAGGATAGCAAATAAATAGGCTATCGACTTTTAAAGGGGAGTAGAATACACTTACCATATATTTTGTTGTTGACATCAAAGTGTGTCCAATCAAATTCTATAATATTTTTGTACAAATTCATCTATCATTTGGTAGAAGCTAACCAAATTGGGCAGATGCCAACATGGATGACATGTCCTCATCCTCGAAACCAATCAATAGAACGATACGTAAAAGACAATCTGATCCAGACTACATTAAATACAGGCAAACGTGGATTGTGCCGATAACAATGTGTTTTATGCAGTATATTATTGGCTGCCGAGAGCATCCAAATGAATCAAAATACATTTTCGCACAATAATGTTTTTGGTACTGTGTCCAATGTAAAGTCTGTGTCCTGAAGCAAAAGATTTAATATAAATTTTTCTTTTCATAAATAAGCCTTCTAATCTCACATTGTAATGAGCAAACATTTTTAATCTATCCAAATGTTTAAGAAGATGGAAATTGATTTGACCTTTCATTTTGTTATTATTACCCCAACAGAAGCTTCTGAAGTCTTGAGCCAATAGACTGCATCAAGATGTGGAAAAAGGCGAAAATGTCTGATCCAACTGCTGCCGGGCAAGGTGGTAAGAACAATATAATTGTACTCTGTCCCATATGGCAGCCTGACACAAGCACCGAACCTTGTCCAAATGCTCCATTACTAAATAATTGAAACAACAAATCCAGCCATGTTCTCCGTGAAGGCCTGCCATATTGAGAAAGTAGAGGAACACAAATGAAAGTGAAAAACTTCTTTTTTGTATTTTTAATGGTCACTTTTCCCTGAGGATATAATTTAGTTAATCAGTTTTCTTTGTATTCATAATGATGACAGCAGCAGTAAATCTGACACACTTGAAAGGACATGGGACTCATTTAGAAGGGTTCTACCACAGTAAGCAGCTGTGTTAAAATGTAATGCATTAGATCTTCCAGATCGTATGACCTCCTCTCTATGGCAAAGTGAATAATATATCTGTCTCTGAGGACTAGAAGAGCAAGATAGAAAGATAAAAGCAAGTGTTGAATCCAACCTAAACACACAAATTGATTTAAACACATGAATGATCAAACAGCTGTTGATAGTCATAGGCTTTGGCTGGAAACTGGCCACTCCGATGCAAATATGCAAATGAAGAGGAATCTGTGAATGTGGCTTATGCAATCAAGGGCTGCATCGCGCCCTTCATCCAGAAACTCACTGAACAGCACTGTGACCATTTGTTGTCATTCATGGTTTTCTTGGAATCGTGTAAGCATTGATGAAGGGACAAGCCATCAATCAACCGACATGGAAGAGCCAATGTTGCAGATTCTTTATATTATTATATCTCAAAGAATGCAACTCATTTAGCATGTGCACTAATAGGGCCTGTGTGATATATTGAATATTTGAGATATATTTGTAATTATTTTCCTGGCTATATAAAATTAACCAACACTGTGAATATTGTGATTTTAAAGGAATAGTGCACCCAAAATTGAAAATTCTCATATCTTGCTGTTTAAAACTCATATGACTTTCTTTCTTCCGTCAAACACAAGTGGTGATATTGAGATATGATGTGAATATATCTATACAGTACAAAATCCTGTATGAAATCATGATCATGCCTAGAGACTGCAATGTCAAGGTTTATAGGGAAAAAAGGAGTTACATTTTGGTCTGTTCTCACCCAAAATGGATGAGATCGCTTAAGAAGACATGGATTAAACACTTGAGTCAAATGGATTACCTATGCTGTCTTTATGTCCTTTTAGGTGCTTGAAAGTTTGGACCCCATTGACTTATATTGTATATATATATTCACATTATATCTCCATCAAATAGCTTTTTTGTGTGTTCCACGGAAGAAAATCCTATTTCTTTAATGCACTTTTTATCAGGCCTTTAAGTATCCAAAAGGGCGCGTTATTAGATTCATTTATTAGAGCGTTGAAGCGATAGTTCACCCAAATATTGTGATGATATTTTTGTCATCATTTACTCAACCTCTTGTTGTTCATATGACTTTCTTCTGTGGAACAGAAAATGATATAAGGAGATGTTAGGGAGAATGTTAGCATAGTCACCATTCACTTTTAGGCAACTTTTTTTTTGTCCATATAATGAGTAAATGGTAACTGAGTCTAACATGCTGACTAACATAAAAGTAAATGATGACAGAATTTAAATTTTTGAGTGAACTATCACTTTAACGCTCTCATAAACTAATCTATTGACACGCTCTTTTGGAAACTTAATTGGGTATTAAAATTAATTGGTTTAAATCTCTGACAACCATTTGTTTGTGTCATTGCTCAAAATGTTTTAATGGAAGTCCCTGTGTAGCATTTTTCATGCATTAAAATGCTTTATAAACAACATTGTTGGACTAGATTTTTACTGGATTCTGAAACTACAATATTTAACTAGATTTTTTACTTCTAGCATTAAACATTTTGAATCAATGAATGTTTGGTTGAAATGTTACTCTGATTGAAACCATAAAATTACCCTTTTATGCAATTTTACAGCATATACTTAAATATTGAGAAATGTATTTAATATTGGAATAAGACCTAAAATATCAATAGTTTTTGTTTTGTTTATCAATATCACCCCGGCTCTATGTACTGCACCACAACTCAACTCTAAAGTTTCATTTTCAGCAAACACTTTTGGTCATTTAACATTTCAAACATTCCACCCATGCAACCTTTTATTTGTATTATATAATTTTGTTTAATTTTGCTTTATTTTCCATTGTTTTTTTTTTATTTACTTTGAGGAGGGGCTTAATTTACCTTATTTAATTATGTATATTTTATATTATTTTTATTTATTTAATTTCTTGCGTTATTTATGATCCCCCTCCTTTTTTAATCAACCATGGGTGATGATCTTCAATCGAGCATTGTCTGACCATTTACACACTTGTTTTCATTTCTGTAGTCTTTTTTTCTCCTGTCTATTGTATCCTCATGGTCAACCCATTAGTGGATTGAATGCTTACGTTGTATTGGTTTAACCTATCCTGTCTTTTCGCCTGTCCTGTGTATGTGGTTGTATGTGTGAGTACTTTTGTGTTCCTCCATAAGCTTGTCAAAGGAAAGATTTTGACAGATTAACAGCTCTGTGTTTTCCTTTGTTTCCCCATCCTGTGTTGCTGTTTTACTGTAATGTTGTGTTTCCACCAGGACTGATTCTACCTTCCAAGAGACAAGGTAAGGTAATGACAGCAACCTAAACATATGCATAAAAATTAAAAAATTAATAATGTACATGCAAATGTTCAGATTGTTGTCATTTAAAGACCATGAAATAGTGTGACCATTTTTTTTTTCTTTCTTGTGTTGACATATTTCCTATTGACACACACATACCACACTATTTTGACATACTGTATATCGGACATATTGAAGTGCTTGTTCATAAAAATAAAAATAAAAAAAGCCAGTAAGATCTAGTTTACATCTATAATTGGCTACTTGTGATTGCTTATCAGATTGCAGGTTGTATTCGGAAGAGGGACATTCTCACTCTAATCAGCTTTTTGGATCAAAATGTATATACGCCCATGAGTGGAAGATGAGTCATTAATGTTTTTGGTCTGTTTTCCCAGAAGAGAAAGACTGAAAATGTTAAATGTGTACTGTACATCTGCTAAAAGTTAATTTTGTCAACTTTTAGGAGTAGGGGAGAGCGGGACACAAACTAACACGGGGCTAGTTGTAACAGACATGGTTTATATGTTTCCAACCAGGTTTATTATACACGGCGCTCTATGGTTTTATATTGTCTTTTTATTTTGTTTGGGTGCGTTGATCCATTTGGCTTTCATAATACAATGAAGAGATGATCCGCTAGTGAACTTCAATGTTTCAATGTTTCCAAAAGTCAATTTTACAGAAGCAAAAGTAATAATTCACACGAAACATAATTTTAATCTCTATTTTTAGTGTTTATTTCAAACTAGGCAAATGTAATTTTAACCTCTAGCATCTTGAACAGACTTTTAATTCTTAGCTAACCAGAGGAAGTGACTAGCCTGGTTTAAAGCATCTCTGAAACGGCAAGGCTTGTGGATGTGCTCCCAGTCAGCAGTGGTGAGTACCTATCCACAGTGGTCCGAGGTGGGACAAACTACAAACCGGTGACAGGGAGTTTGGCGCCCAAGGCAAATCAATGTGTGAGGGAAACGAAGGCTATCCCGTCTGGTCCAAACCAACAGAAGGTCTACTGTGGCACAAGTCACAGAAAGGTTTTATGATGTTACAGGAGGAATGTGTCACAACACACAGTGCATTGCACACTGCTGTGTATGGGGCTGCATAGCTGCAGACCTGTCAGAGTACCCATGATTACCCCTGTCCACTGTCGAAAGTGCCTACAATGGGCACGGGAGCATCAAACTGGACCTTGGAGCAGTGGAAGATGGTTGCCTGGTCTGATAAGTCCAGTTTATTTTACATCACGTGGATGGCTGTGTACATGTGCGCCGTTTACCTGGGGAAGTAATGGCAGCAGGATGCACTGTGGGAAGACATGGCCAATGTTCTGCTAGGAAATTCTGGGTCAGGCCATTCATGTGGATGTCAATTTGACATCTGCCACCTACCTAAACATCATTGCTGACTAGTTACACCCCTTCATAGCAATGGTATTCCCTGATGGCAGTGGCCTCTTTCAGCAGAATAATGCACCCTGCCACACTGCACACATTGTTCAGGAATGGTTTGTGGAACATGATGAATAGCTCAAGGTGTTAGCTTGGCCACCAAATTCCCCAAATCTTAATCCTATTGAGCGTTTGTAGGATGTGCTGGACCAACAAGTCCAATCCATGGCTAACGCCTTGGCGCCAGATAGTACAGGACACCTTCAGGGGTCATGTACAGTCCATGCCTCTGGAGGTCGGCGCTGTTTTGCGAGCACGTGAAGGTGCCAACAGCATGTTAGGCAGGTGGTCATTATGTTTTGGCTCATCTGTGTATTTCTACCATGTGTAAAATTAATGTGAAAAAAGAAAAATACATTGAACCCCAAGTGCAGTTACACAAACTCAAGAAAGCCAAAAAGTGTTAGTTTGTGCCCCACTCTACCCTACACTAGCCTAAACAGTAGCAAGTATGGCCAGAATTATCATGGCATCAAGGCTAACAGTCATGGCACAAAAAACACAAAAGTCAATTTATGTCTTAATATCTTCAAATGTTGAGGTTTTGACAATTTTTGCTTGATTTATGTTATGCTTCGTCTTCTCTAAGATGTTTTTTTTTGGTTCAGATGGGTGTGCTAAACCTGGATATAAAACTCTACAATTATTCAAGAGCCAAGTCATTGGTGTTTACTGTAGCTTCTATGCGCTGAAATACGCTGAAAAAAAAAATATATATTTATTTTTTGCAAAAATAAGACACAACATTTTCCTAAATAAAATGTCGTACATGTTTTATATTAAAGGTACATTTCGTAATTATTTGTAAATGTTGCACTAGCCAATATAGTCATGGATTCATCCTCTTATATGAGTGTTCATGATTTTTTATATATTTTTCAATTCTTTTCAACAGCAGATAAGAAAAAAAAACCCACCATAGTGCACCTTTAATTGTTCTTAAACCTGTTATTATTGCTTGAATAAAACTATTTAAAAATGTACACACAAGCCTATATTTCTAAAATTAGGAATGTGTTTCTAAAATGCAACATATCTGCACATTTAAAGCAAATCAAGGGACAAAGACTTTCATTAGTGAAATTATAATTGGACATATTTAGAATTTACCTCCTTTTTTGCCCTTAAGGAACATCTCTTTCCCCATTTCAGATTAATCATTTACAATCATATACCCACAGTTCTGTAATTTGTTTTGCAGTAAACATTCAGACTTCAAAATTAATTAGACAAACATTTTCTGCATCTGCTGTGTGTTTTTTTTTTTTTCACCTACATTTTTCTCTGAATGTGGATTCTCTCAGGCATCAAAAGGAGATCTAAGGTTCCTGGTGTAATGATTACACAGTACATTGAGGAACTTCCTGAGGGGAAAACTACTCCAGACTTCACACGTAAACCCATCGCTTTAACAATTCAAGAAGGTAAATGCATTAAAAGAGAAAAATCTACAAATTGAAAACTTTGTGTGAAAGTACGTATGATCAGAGGTAACAGTTGAAAGTTGAACGTCAATGATTTTAAATGTGAAATTCACAACATAAGAGAACATACATATTTACAGCTCTATGTGTTGACGCTGTACAGCTACATGAACTTAACTTGCACTCTACATGTGATTTAATTTATGTTTATAATCATTTATGACCTCACAAGCTCTAATTTTTGTCATTTAGTCTGCCCAAATTTGACCGAAGGAATATTCCACCTTTTGACCTTGTTGATGCTTCGAATGCAATACTGTGAGAGTCTCAGGAAAGACCACCATCAGCCATTTCTAATAAGGAGATAAACATACACTACCAGTCAAAAGTTTATACACCTACTCATTCTTTATTACTACTGAAGAATTGAAGTGTAGTCCTTAAGATCAAATCATTTGCAACCTGGCCTCATAGATATGTGTTACGATATGTAGCATACGTTTTTGCAAAATAATCTTTACATGGTTTGTTGTACATATCACAGCAGTTTTCTGGATAAATTACACTACTTGAGCCGAAAGTGTCAGGGTAAGGCCAGGGGCATGCAAGTTCTGTTCGCCAATTCTCATTGGCCTTTTCTTAAATATAAGAGGTAACCGAGGCTCTCAAGAGAGAGACCCCTAGTGTCACTACATCGACACAACGTCTCGTTCCCTCCATCAGGGAACGGAGGTTCCGACAGTAACCTAGACGTTTTATGATGACATACATCAATCACTATGTCTGTGTGTGTAAGTGTGTTACTGCATGATAATAAAGCACAACAAAGTCAAAAATGTGCAAAAAACTAAGTGCAAAAAAATAAATAAATGTGTACTGTTTCCCCTAGATGTGGTTGAAATTTAATCCAAGGACAAACGCAACATGTCAAGCAGGATATTTTAGTGGATTACCTGTATTAAAGGAGCTTCAGGTGTTTGTGCTTGTCATCTGTGTTGATATCAGACACACTAAATAAGATCTGTAAAGCTCTCGTGATTGTGTATATATAGGTATATATATAAATTTTCGGATAGGACGTTATCTCTTTTGAAAGCCGTTCATAAACGGCAAAGTTTAAACTATTATTTAAGCACAGCAGTTGATTGACAGGTAAGTGGTGCTTCACTGCTGCCATGATGTATTCAGGACGTATTAGCATTTACACCTAAAATGCAATGTGGTTTTGACCACATTCGTATGTGGTTTTTGTGATCCGATCACAAAATTTTAAGACCTATATTTAGGGCTAACCACATGTGATCGGATCACCCGAAATGCATCTTAATACCAGGTGGAAATGGGGCCAAAGGTTTCGGGTAGGGATGTGGGTTTTATTGCTTTAAAACTTGATAGATCATTAACCATAAAAACTTGGTTTTAAAGTGTGCCTACAGCTCCTTTGCGTCAAAGAGTGGACATTTCACCTTGGAGTTGCCACAATACGTGTAATGAACCACGTAATATCATTTTGCAAAAATGTTGCCACTGTCTGATCATTTTAATGAGATGTAAATTACTAAGGCATTCTCTGTTACATGTAAATATAATTAATTTTGTTTTGTAATCATCTGTACTAACATTTTAAATAATTAAATTTTTTATAAAACAGGAAAGCTAGCCATTTTAAAAGCCAAAGTGATTGGAGACCCAACGCCTATTGTAACCTGGCGTAGAGCCAAAGGAGAAATGAATGATTCTCAAAGGTTTCAGATCAAATATGACCCTGCGATTGATGAACATACTTTGGAGGTATGGGCAGGCTTTTGATTTTAGACTTTCTTCAAAATGAGTGCTCAATATTTAAATTGTTATTTCATTGTAATTATGATCATTTACCAAGATTCATTTACATGACCTGTTTCTTAAATTGTTTACTTTTGCAGATACCCAAAGTAAGTGGCGCTGAAGCTGATATTTACAAATGCTATGCCACAAATGAATATGGAAAGGCTGTTTGCACTGTTGTCCTAAATGTCATTGAAGGTAAAGAACACTTGTTTGGAAGACAACTTTGGTACTTCACAGAGTGAAAGTTGTTTCTCAGTAGAATTTTCCAAAAAAGTAGAACTAATACTAACTAGTACCCCGATTTTCTTTCTAAGTTGGATTCAAAAGGGACAAAGAAATGCAGAAATCTGAAGCAGGTAAGATAAGTGTTATGCAAAATTGTAAAAGCTTTTTTAATAAGGTGCTACAAGTGATTTCAGTCATAACTGCCACTATACCTAGCCACTGAAATAAACCACCTCCATCCCTTCAACCACACACCCTTTCTCCATAACACCACACTTCAAAGACATTACAACAAACCTAATGTCTTCACACCAAGATGTGTTTGACAGGACCACTCCCCAGAGATTTTTTTTTTTTTGGCTGTTTAGGGCTGTCACAGAGAAATGTGTGATTTCTCAGTGATATCTGCTATGTGATTGTATATGGCATTAAAATAAAAATCACTTGCAGCACTTTTAAGTTTAGCCATGCGATTCAATATACCGCATAAGATAGAAATGATAAATGGGATGACATCGAATATGACATAGAAACATTTTGTCTCCTGTTTGTTGATTTCATTTTGAAGCTACATCAGATGACCCAGCAGAGTTTAGAAAAAAGCTCAGGAGAGGGTGAGACATTTGTATCCATTATATTACACATTAATGCCCATACACACTTATGATTCTAGTCATAGCTCATATTAAAAAAATCAGTCATGCTAACCCTGTTAAGTGCTATTTTTTGGCCTGAATTGTTTTATCATTACAATATAAGTGCTGGGAAAAAAGAGGAGAAAAAAGGTGAAATCGACGATGCAGTATGGGAACTGTTGATGAGTGCTGAAAAGAAAGACTATGAAAGTATTTGCGCTAAGTATGGTATCACTAATTTCCGTGGCATGCTGACAAAACTGGTCGAGATGAAGAAGGAAAGAGAAGTGGAGCAGGCAAAGGTAAAGTAATAGTTTGCCCAAAAATTCTAATTTTGTGATCATTTACTCACCTTCATGTCACCAAACCTGTAACACTTTCTGCCGTGCACCACAAAAGGATACATTTTGAAGAATGCCCTGGTTGTCCTCTTTTTTCATGCCATGACAATGAATGGGTACTGAGCTTGAAAGTTTGACAAATAATGCAAATGTACAATAAAAGTGTCATGAAAGTAGAGCAAATGATTGCGATTGTGTGATGAGCAGTGAAAAGCTTGACATCAAGCCTAGCTTTCCTCGACATGTTCAAATTTGTTCATGCTCAAACTTTGCACGCTCATATGTTCACTCTTCTAAGAACAACAAGAAGATCAGTCAAAAACGACATGAGGGTCAGTAAATGACTGCTAGTTTTTCAAAGAATTGGTTTGTCATTTTAAACACAATTTTGGACACACATTTTCTGTTCATTTGCATGATTTAGTTCATCGAACAACTTAGCAATCTGAAACCAATTGAGGTGAAACCTGAAGGTGATGCCACATTTGAACTGGAAATGGAACTCAAAGACCCCACCAGTCGCATTTTTCTCTACAAGGTGAGAACTGTGAATCAGAGGAGGTGACTCACACATAAGCTACAAATCAAACATAAGCTTATGCTAGTCAATAACAGGTCTCAGGCTCTTACCTCAAGTCAGTGACTCACATTAAAAAAGTTGTAAATACATATATCCCGATGAAATCACAATTGCTCTTTCTTTTGTTTAGGATGGTGTCATGATTCCATTCAGCAAAGAATCTGAACTTGAATCGAAGCACTGTTTGAAACAAGTCGGAAAAAAGTACATCTTCAGTGTTAAAAATCTCAGTCCTGATGATGCTGGGATTTATCAAGTGGACGTTGAGGGTGTCAATATCTTTTCCACAGATTTCAAGAGTACGTTTTCAACAGTGCATGAGTATTTGCCAATTTCCTGCATTAGAATGCATTATACTATTATGTATTGACAGCTAAGGTATGTTTCACCATATTTAACGCACAGTTCCCCCAGTGGACTTCGCACTAAAGACTCAGGAGGTGAAGGCCCAGGAGAGAGAGGACGCCCTCTTTGAGTGTGTTTTAACTCAGCCCATTAATGAGATTGTTTGGACCCTAAAGAACACCCCACTCTCTAACAATGATAAATATGAGATTACTTCTTCAGAGGATAAACTGGTCCACCGGCTGAAAATCATTGATTGCATGCTAGTGGATACAGGAATTTATACTGCTCTCGCCGGCATTAAGTCTAGCAGTGCTTGGCTGATTGTAGAAGGTAAGTACAAGAAAGAAAGCTCAAAGTTTTTCGATTAATAGAAAAAGAAGTCTGAGACCACATTGAGAATCTGGGATTTTTCCATTTAAATCTTGAAAGAAACAGAAAGCCATAGTATTTAAAGCCATTTAGATAAGGTATAACACAAAATGAAGAAGAAATATTTAGGATTCTGCGCTAAAGTTTTCAATTCACACTTAATCTGTTATGCTGCTAATATATTTTATAATTAAGATTCTTAATGATAAGAAATGCAAAATAGATGCATTTTCATTCATGGTCTCAAACATTTGGACCCCACTGTACAAATAGATGTAATGAATTTAACCCGGTCTCATGAGAACTCGTAGTAATTAGTATGAGTTGGCTTGTACACAAACGAACAACATTTACTTTCAAGAATAATAATAAATGAACCAAACAACAGTGTTGTTAACCCAAACCTAAACATAACCAAACATTTTAACCCCTTTCCCATATCCTAAACATAGTAATTTTTATAGAAATCTTACTGTTGTTTGTCACTGAAAAAACGCATCCTCACATTTTTTCCCTTAGTTTAACCCCAAACCTAAACCTTACCATAAAGTCTAACCATTTATCTAAACCCTAAACCATAGTTTTAATAGGAAAATAACTTTGTGTACCACAGAAGAAATTAAACATCAGTGTTTGAAACGAGACAAGGGAACCGAATTACAGGTTACTGACATTCTTTAATTATTTGTATTGTAGAAATATATATGGAATGAGAAACAAATTTTGCTCACAAAAATTTCCTTTCTCAAATGAAGTATTGGATAGGAGCTAGCTTAATTTCCATGCCCGAATTGCATCAATTTGAAATTCTGTTTGTCGATTGGTTGGTCTCTATGGGAATACAATCATTCCTAAATCATAAGAGCCAAGTCATAATATGATATATTACGATTTCATCATTTCATATGAATTATTACATGTTGCCATGAGACTATGTTGCATGAGTCATGACTTTGATATAATTTTAGCAACCAAAGTCTTGACATTTGATGCTCTGAATCTGTCATTTGTAATATTTCGTCCACATCAGCTGACAATGATCCTGCATCAAAGGGCAAGAAGAAGGCCCGTAAAACCACTCTGGCCGGTGGTGGTGCTGATTTAGAAAAGATTGCTGCAGAGCAGGCAGAAAAGCACAAGAAGGAGATTGAAGAAGCACTGGAGGTTGCTAAAAAGCTCCAGGCTGAACGAGAAGCAGCAGAGGCTGAAGCCAGAGCTGCAGCCGAAGCCGAAGCAGCAAGAGCAGCCGTGGCCAAAGCTGCTGCTAAAGCTGCAGAGGATGCTCTTGCAGCAGCTAAAGCCAAAGGTTTTACTGAGGCAGATGCTAAAGCTGCAGCAAATGCAGCAGCACAGGCTGCAGCAGCTAAAGCCAAAGCAGATGCTGAGGAGGAGGCCAGGAAGAAGGCAGAACTTAAGGCCATAAGGGATGGCCTGAGTCCAGCGCAAGCTGCTGCAGCAGGTGCCGCGGCAGCTGCTGCACTGGCTGCTCAAACTGCTGCTGCAGCTGGAGGTGACGGTTCAGCAGCTGGAGGAGCGGCATGGGCTGTAGCAGCTACTGGTGAGAAAGGAGCTGCAGGAGAAACAGGGGTTGGAGGAGCTGGAGGAGATAGAGGAACGGATGGGGCTGGAGGAGCTGGAGGAGTTGGAGGAGCGGATAGGGCTGGAGGAGCTGGAGGAGCTGGAGGAGCGGATGGGGCTGGAGGAGCTGGAGGAGCTGGAGGAGCTGGAGGAGCGGATGGGGCTGGAGGAGCTGGAGGAGCTGGAGGAGCTGGAGGAGCGGATGGGGCTGGAGGAGCTGGAGGAGCTGGAGGAGCGGATGGGGCTGGAGGAGCTGGAGGGGCTGGAGGAGCCGGAAGAGCCGGAGCTAATGGTTCAGGAGGAAGCGGTGGAGATGGGGATGGAGGTGAAGATGGAGGCAAGAAGCGTCAAAGAGCAGGACCTCTTGTGCCCGAGACTGTCATAGGTAAGGAATTATACACCAAGGAAATAGCTCTTTAAGGTAACAATTGCATGTGATCTCTTTTAAATATGTCAATGCAACAGAGTACATCTCTGTTTTAAATTCTGGATTCGAAAACAGGGTGGTGTTTTCATCTCTATTATAAACAAATATGTAACATGGCAGTTATTGTGTTTTATGGAAAACACACAGTCTAGAAAGGCAAGTCAACTTTAGACCTTTAAATGCATTCTTGCCTTTACAAAAAAGCAAAAGCCACTATAAACTTGAGGTTATGTAGTAACAGGCTATTCCTTCAGTTAATTCAGTTATTATTTAACATTGAAAAAAAATGTATGAGGTAACATAGACATTTAGGGTTTTAAGTCAAACATTTGATTTAACATCACTGACCAGAATACACGAGGTTACACCAACAAAACAAATCATAAGGTTTATGTATAAACTGTATAAGGTAACAAGTGCAGGTCCCAACTTTTTACAGTGCAGTTTTGATTACAGTAATTGCTAACAAGGTAAAATGGTCCCACCTTCTATTTCAGTAGGTGTCTTTAACTACTATGTACTAACATTAAATACATACAATACAATGTCC
The DNA here is from genome assembly GCF_025860055.1 of Xyrauchen texanus. Taxonomy (NCBI): domain Eukaryota; kingdom Metazoa; phylum Chordata; class Actinopteri; order Cypriniformes; family Catostomidae; genus Xyrauchen; species Xyrauchen texanus. The sequence goes on along the minus strand of NW_026266574.1, from coordinate 10,421 downwards.
TTGATGAATAAATACATGTTGTTCTGCTAAATGTTTCTCAAGATTAACATTTGATTCTACTGAAGTTGAGTTACGGGTAGATTTACAGGTAGGGTTTGTGTATAGATTAGGGTAAGGGTTGGGGTAGGGTTAGGTTTAGGATTAGGATTGTTGTCACAAAACTACCTTTGTCGTTGTTTCAATTTGAGGTATCATCAAACAACAGTCTTTTTGTAACAATTTCAGCAATGCTTAGCATCCTTACATAATTTTTACTGTTTACACATACTCTATTAGCCGGAATGCATAGGTTAAAGTCTAAAGTAATAGAAATGGGACACACATACGCATCATAATTCTGGTGCCACACATAATCTGTTGATTAAATTATAGTTTACATTAAAAATCATAATAGGAAATTAAAACACACACAAAGTTCCAGATGTGAGCAGTAAGTATTGTAAGCAGGAGGGGGAAGTTGAGGGCTGTACTCGTGTAAGGCAAGGTCCACTTATACCCAACACAGTGAATGGGAAGAGTGTGGGCTTTATTTTTTTTGGTTGTTTTTCATGCACCTGCACTGTGTTATGTTAGTTTCTCTATTTGTTATTTTGGTATTTTTCAGTGTCGATAAATCAAACATCAGATACTGACAGCATTGTTCTACTATGTTATTTAACCATTTAGATTTTTAAACATTTACAACCCCATTTCTGAAAATATAGGATGGATGGGATAGGATGAAAATTGCTAATAAAAACAAAAAGGAGTGATTTAGAAATTATATTCACCCTTTGATACATTGAAAGCACTACAACTAAACATTACATGTTTTACCTTGTTAATTTCATAGATGTTTTGAAAATGTACATTAAGTACAAATCGGATGATTGTGACACACTCCCAAAAATTTGGGACAGTTGAGTGTTTACCATAGTGGAAAATCACCATAACACTTAATAAGCATTTAGGCTCTGAAGACACAAGTTTTTAAGTTTAAAAAGTGGAATTTCCCTCATTCATCCATTATGCAGGTTTTCGGCTGCACAATTGTACAGGGTGTTCATTCCCCTATTGTGCACTACATAATGCACCACACATTCTCAGTTGGAGATGGTCTGACAGCAGGCAGGCCAATCTAGCATCGCACTCTCTGCTTATTCGGCCAGTATGTGGTTTGAAGTTGTCCTGCTGAAAAAGGCGGTGCTGGATGGCAGTAAATGCTGCTCCAAACTTTTTACATTTATGTCTGCATTAATGGTACCCTCACAGATGTGCTAGTTACCAATGCCATATAACAGCTTGGATGGTCCTTCTCCTCTTTGGCCTGGAGAACATGAAGGAAGTGTTTTTCAAATGTGGACTCATCGGACACAAAAACACGGTTCCACTGTTCTACTTTCCATCTAAGATGAGACCCAACCCAGAGAAGTTGGCAGCACTTCTGGACAGTGTTGATGTTGGGCTTCTGCTTTGCACAGTAAAGTCTTCACTTGCATCTGTGGATGCAGCGGCGAGTGTTGTTGACTAACAAAGGTTTACTAAAGTAATCCCATGGCCATCTTCATTATATCCATTACAGTTTTTAAGACAGTAATGTCTGAGCGATCATAGATTACATTCATTCAGAAGTGGTTTTCGTCTTGCCCTTTACGTACCAAGATTTGACCATATTCCTTGAAACTATATTGTGCACTATAGAGGGTGAAATAGACAAAATTCTTCCAATTTGTCTTTGACAAATGGGAGTATTGTTCTCAAAGTGCTGGATTATGTGATGAAACACATGTTGGAAAATCGACAAGTCTTGAATGATCCTTGCTCTTGAAGGACTAGGCTGTTTTTGGAGGCTCCTTTTATATTATGACATGATTGTCTCACCTGTTTAACATCTGTTTCACATTGCCTTGTTATTATATATACAGTCTTATTGCCCGTCTCAACTTTTTTGAAGTGTGTTGCAATCATCTGATTTGAAATTACTGTACATTAAAAGAAGAAGAAGAAAAAAAGATATTCACATGGTAAAACATCATATAATGTGTAGTGTACTAGATTCTGTGCGTCTAAAACTTTGCCTGTAATTTAACTATCTATCACTGAGATTATTGGACTGCTGTGAGAGATGAATGCAATGTTATCAATAGGGCTGGACAATAAAATTAACTAGATGTTTATCAGAAAAAAGAGAGATGTCCTTGATCAAACTTTAGAGTAATTTTCTATATTTAGCATATGTTCAACAACTGGAACAGGGGTGTTCATTACAACAATCGCGATAGCAAGAGCACCACTGGTTAATTGATCTATATTAAATATAAAAGATGTACTTTTTATTTCCTGACGTAGTAGCAGGGTGCTGTTTGATAGACAGGCAGCTAATTACCGTTAATGCGCTAATGCGGGTTCAAGCTTAAATGGTCAAAAACACTTTATAATTCAGCTAATGCATGTCTTGATGAGGCATTAATGTAAACGCAGTCATTTATGTCTAAAGTGAACTTAAATAGTGGGACAAAAAGCGTTTTTGCATCAAAATGTCAGACTTGAAATGTAGATTTAACCGAATCGAGCACTGTCTAGTAGGCTATGTCATATAAAGGCTATTAATTAATCAACAATAACAAGGAAAAGAGAAAACCACTCACTACTTTTGGCTGAATAAATTGAGTAGCTTTAAAAGTATTAATGTAATAAAATAAAAAAAGTGACATTTTTAATAATAATATTTTTTTTTAGATATTGTTAGTTTTTTAATAACACCGACCCCTTATGTAGAGAGAGTGTTAATTTGTACAATAAATTACCAGGAAAGTAGGGATATTATAATTTATAATTATGCTTAGCCTTTATAAAGATCAACATTTGTAGAGCAATCCTTCAGCAAAACATTCCACCAGTCACAAACTTCAGAAAATTGTCATTCTAATTGCAATTTTCATGCCAGTGCAAAGTACAAATGGGCGTGGGTGGGAGTGTTTGTGCTACTGTTGATGTAGGCACTCAAACTGTAGATGTATTTTATGTATTAATAATAAATAATCGTTAGATTAATCGATTAAACTATAAAAAGGATTATTATTGCACAGATTAATCATTAGCACTTAACCGATTATTCAGCTTGTGGCCCGATTAAAAGGTTGGATTAAACGTGCTTACCTACAATAAAGAGGACAAATTCATCTTTTAAAATACCTCTAAAAAGACATTCACTGAATTAACAGGAAAATACTCTTTATTAAGTTTAATTCTGTAAAGAAATTCACTGCAAAAAATCCTATTGTCATCAAGTTCAATTTCAAATTGTCTAAAAAACAAAATACATTTACTTGAGAAGCAACATATAAGATATTTAGACTTGCTTTAAGAGAATGCATCTTAAATATACAGTAAGTGTATTTTGTATACAAGTGTATTTTTTCACATGGTTATACTTCTGTGAGTGCAGTAAAGACAAAATATACTTATATTCATGATCTATTCTCTAAAAGAAAGTCTAAATATCTAATATGCTGCTTCTCATGTGAATGCATCTTTTTTAAAGGAGTTGTAGATATTTAAATTGTAAAACAAGCCAAAACAAAAACAAATCAAAAAGGTATTTTGTTGCAGTGTATATTGGGGGTGAAGACTACCCCTCACCTTTCTGTTCACTTCAATCCATCTTTAACTCACTAAAAAACAAACTCCCTCTTATTAATAAAGCTTTTTATTGCCAATTTTCTTCACAATAAAAAATGCACAATGACATATATTATGATTCCATAAGTCATGAGCCATCACATTCTAATTTAGCTGCATTAAGCATGTGAGCTCGAGGGACAAGCGTCCTCATGACAACTTTAATTGAACATGAAGACAAATTAAAGATTTAATCTGCCTTAGAACACCTGAAGATTTTCCAAATCAAGTCTTCACATAAAATCATATTATTGTCAAGATCATGACCAAAACACATTCAGCATTTGCATGGAGATTTTAAGAGCATATTCAGTACAAGAACATAGATGCTCTAATTGTGTAATTGCAAGATTATGTGCTAATACTGCCACAATTGGGATAACAATTATATGCCCCTTTTGGTGAAGCTAATGAATGGTTAGAGAGCACTAATTCCAAGGATTTTCTCAACTACATACTGTGACATGACCCATCAGAGCATTATAATTACACACTATTGGATTGGAAAGAACTTCAGTACAATGCTGTTCAAAATAAATCAACTGCAAAAGTCTAGTGGCCATTTGGGAATATTTGTCACTACTGGACTAAATCATCATGATAATTATAAGAGGATATGGAATAAGTCAACACTGGATGATGGCAATAAATCAGTAACCTGATATATTAATTTGTTTCACAATTTTTTTGTTAACCTTACATTCATATTTCAGCATGTATTTTAACATATTACATGCTGACATACATCTCATTACTGATTAAATCTTAATATCATGGTTAGTAGAATTTTAGCCTCAGGTACTGTAGGGGATAAAGAACACATAACAATGCAGTAAAAAGATATTTGTACCTGAACATGAATTCCCATGGATAAACAACTACTAATTTTTGCAAAATTCACCTGCAGATCCTGGTGTTCATTTTGCTGCTGGCCTGGAAGACTGCAGAGCTATTATGGGAGAGGCTGCTGAACTGGTCTGCAAACTTAGCAAGGCTGACTGTGAGGGTGTCTGGTATAAAGATTGCATTGAGGTAGCACCAATATGATATATATCTATTTCTAAACATATGCGTAAACATACACACTGATTTTTTTTAAACACTTTGTAGATTACTCCCTCCACTGAGGGTATGACAATCACCAAAGACGGAGTTGTTCATAAACTGAAAATCGACAAAGTCACTGAAGAATTTGCCGGAAAATATCGATTTGAGGCTGATGGACGTAAAACAGAATGTGTGATTGCTGTTGAAGGTTTGTTTTATAACTTCTATTAATTTGATAAAAGCATAATGTTCTGGATTTAAAATTGTTAAAATCTTTTTTGTAAAGATCCACCAAGATTTAATCCCAAAGATGTTGAAGAATTTGCGAAACCTGTTGTGATCAAACACAATCACAAAGCTGTCTTCAAAATACCATTTGTTGGTCATGAGCCATGCAAAGTTCAGTGGTACAAAGATGGTGAGGAGATTATGCCGGACACTAACTGCAAGATTGAGATTTCAGAGGGTGAAAGCCGTCTGCTTCTTAACAAATTGCAGCGTAAAGACTCCGGAGAGATAAAGATCAAAATAAAAAATGAGTATGGCACAGCTGAAGTCCTTTCTAACCTAGTTGTACTTGGTAAGTAAAAAATAAATGAACTAATTAAGCAGGTCTTTTAACATAAAGTTGCACAAGTTTGGTTGTGAATGTATTTGAAATTACATACAAATTAATAATGTATGTCTGATAAGTTAAACTTTATAACTGATAAAGATAAACCAACCCCTCCACTTGGACCTCTTGAGATTGTTGAAGCATCTTCTAACTGCATTGAGATCAAGTGGAGGCAACCAAAAGATGATGGTGGTTGCCCCATTAAAAATTACATTCTTGAGCGCAATCAAATTGGACGCAACACATGGAAGAAGATAGGCCAGATCCCAGGAGAAGCCTACTACAAAGACTCTGATGTTGACCATGGTAGGAAATACTGCTACCGTATCAGAGCCCAGACTGAAGAGGGTATCAGTGAATTGATGGAGACTGAGGATGTTCAGGCTGGCACTAAAGGTAAATGACAAAATGTTCATTTTTAGGTGAACTTACTCAACTCATGTTATTGTTGAAAATAAGTACCTGGCTCGTTTAAGTAAGCATGGTCAAGGACCTGTAATTTGTCTTACTTTCCAGCATATCCTGGTCCGGTATCTGCTCCTAAAATAGCCAGTGCCTTCAAGGACTGCATAAACTTGACATGGACTCAACCAACTAACACTGGAGGAACCAATATTTTGGGTTATAACTTGGAGAAACGCAAGAAGGGCAGCAACTTGTGGGGTCTAGTCAATCCACTAGAGGAACCAATCAAAAGTTTGTATCTCACATTTTTACACAACTTTTAGCTATTTAAAAATAATAGACAACTTATCCTCTTATTTACCATCCACAGCAAAGAAATATGCTGTAAAAGATGTAGTTGAAGGAATGGAATACGAGTTCCGTGTGTCGGCCATCAACATATCTGGAGCTGGTGAACCCAGTGTACCTTCTGAATTTGTGTTTGCAAGGGATCCAAAAAGTGAGTTATTTCTCAGGTTGCTCATTAACGTCAAAGAGGGAACAATTGCTGACTGCGTTTCCATAAATTAGAATTCTCAGCAGAGCTATTCTCAAGGCACCACATTTTCAAACATATTCCAGATATGCAAAAATAGTGGATTTGGTAAGAGAAAAAGAAATACCTCTTTTTAACTCTTCTTAAGCTTCTCTTATCTTGTACTATTTAAAAATATATAGCCCTATTATATTAATGGTATGTCACATGTTTTTGAAATCTTCATGTAACATGTAAATGCTGTCTCTGTGTCCTATTAGAACCCCCTGGTAAAGTCAAAGACCTCAAAGTGACAGATTCCACCTACACCACCTTGTCCTTGTCTTGGACTAAACCAAAAGAAGATCCAGGTGTTCAAGATGAGGCAAAGGGATACTTTGTTGATGTCAGGCCAGCTGAGAACACCGAATGGGATCGATGCAACACAAATGCTATCATTATGACCACATTCACTGTAAAGGGAATGAAATCAATGGGCATGTATTGGGTTAGAGTGATCGCTGTCAATGAAGGTGGAGAGGGTGAGCCACAGGAGCTGGATAACTATGTCTTGGCTATGCCTCCTCCAGGTGAATAACTGACATTACATTGTCAATGGGCAGCAAGACAAAATTCTCGAATTCTTCTACATTCTACATTCTAAAACATCCATCTTCGATCATCCACTTACCAACTCAATGAAAATAACCAACTCAATGTTGTTTTTGCTCTTAGTGAGACCAAGATTCACAGATGCTAACATAACGAGTTTCATGGTGGTCAGAGCTGGAAATTCTGCACGATTCAGCATCAACTTTGAGGTATTGGCCAATAATAAAATCATAGTTTTTGAGACTGAATATATATATATATATATATATATATATATATATATATATATATATATATATATATATAAAGAGTTGCATTGGCCCCATCTAAATTTATTTCTATACTTTCTATGCTGTACATAAAATATGTTGTTATCCTGTTTTCTAGGCTTCCCCATGGCCAGATATCACCTGGCTTAAAGATGGTGTCCCTGTCTCTAAACGTGTCACTGTCAGCAATGCTGAAGGAGGATCTCAGATTCTGATCCCCTCTTCTGAGCGTTCTGATTCAGGAATATATACCATCATTATAAAGAACGTTGTGGGTCAAGAGACCTTTAGTATTGAGATTAGAGTTACAGGTAAGACGAGGGTATCAGTATGTCCAGTCAACTTTGCTGAATAAATTATAGCTGGTCCACAAAATAGGATGCTGGTGTTCCAACAAGGCTTCTTGAAGCTTAACCATCAAGACATTCTTAGTTAACCAGCATCAAACTTAAAACCATGCTTACAGGTTTCACCAAGTTTTGCTGGTGAATACTATTGCTATCCTGGTCCATCAGCTGCACACACTGTGCAAGAGATGTTGTGGCCTTTGGCCTTTAATCAATCAAAACTTTACTTTAAAACAATAAATAGTGAATGTGAAAGATTCTCATGCCATGCTTGCTCTATAGAAACATAGCCATGTGAACTACCAATCCTTATTAGAAAGATCTATTGGCTTGTTTTGATGCAGATGAGCCAAAGCCCCCAGGTCCTGCGGAGTTAGATGAAAATGTGCCGGGCACTGTGACAGTTTCCTGGGATCCATCCCCAGATGAAAAACGTGATGATCGCCTGCATTACATGGTGACCAAGAGGGACTCCAGCAAGAGGACTTGGCACACAATAGGAGACCGCATCTTTAACAACCGCTTCACAGCCTGTAACATCATGCCAGGGAGAGAATACCAGTTCCGAGTCTACTCCAAAAATGACATTGGCTTGTCTGTCCCCTCTGAGTCACCAAAGTGGCTAATTACATGCAAGAAAGGTTTGTGATACAGTGGTGGGAGGGTGGGTATTTATATATTGGTTAACAATGAATATATTTAATATTGTAAATGCAATAGAAGGACTTTGTAGAGGAGTCCTTCAAGACATCATCATGTCTGTCTTTGTTACTGACATATGAAGTATACAACCTTGTAAGTTGATCTGAAGATTTCTTAGTTATGATATCTCAAAATCAAAGTGCTTAATCTCTTGCAGAAAAATTCACATTGACCATCCCAGAGTCTAAGACCTGCAACTTGGAGAGGTCTCCAAAGTTTTTGATCCCACTAAAAATCCATTCAGCACCGCAAGGTTATGAATGCTACATGACCTGTGCCGTGAAAGGAAATCCCACACCCCGTGTTACCTGGTACCGTGACAATGTCAGTCTCAACACCAACATTAACTACCACATCACCAACACCTGTGGAGTTTGTTCCCTGCTCATTCTCAGGGTTGGACTTAAAGACATGGGAGAATACAAAATCATTGCCGAGAACCCGTTAGGAAGAGCAGAGTGCTCCACCACTCTCACAGTTAGAGGTAAGGGTTTAAGCAATGAATTCATCACACTGCCCTGTTGAAAAGACCAGCTTTGCTAGTCTTCAACATATGTTGTGTTTTGGATGCTGGTGTCCCCGGCAGGCTTGTTAACTTGCTTAAAGGCCCCGATATACTTCTAAAGAAGTTCTTCGTTCTTTGTTCAGGTGTAAAAATAAATTCTAAAGAGTTGAGCAATGGTATACTGTTTGCAAATGATCAGATACCCATTACACTGCTGTGGGAGGCATTTAGATGAGCATTTTAATATGAGGATGCTACATGTAAAACTTAGAAAATTTGTTATGACTTTATGCCTTATTCTATGAGAATAATTCAAATGAGGTCAGTAAAAGATGTGGTTTTAACCACTCAATGATGATTTAAAGTAATATATATTCAGCAGAATTTATTTAATTTGTCTTGTTTACATTCTAAATTCATTGCGCTAATGCGCTAACATGCTATACCCTGCCATAATATGTGCCGATTACACTCTTTTATTGTAATTTATGATGACACTGATACTGGTGCAAGATGGATGTATAAAAGAGTGTTAATGTTCAGATTACAGATAAAGGAATGGTGATAGGCTGTGACAGGGCGGAGGCCAGGGCTGGGTCGTGATCCTACACACCCGGTCCCGTATTAGGCTAATTAAGCCTCTGTTAACCGATCTCTCTCTCCTGCAAATATGTGAATGGCTTTCGCTGCAGATGGCACATGAGTGAATGTGCACTTGAGAGTATTTGAGTGGGTATGATTCCTTTTGTAGAACAATAAAAAAAAAAAATCGCATGACATGGTCTTGGAAAATGTCTCTATGCGAATGATGCATTTGCACCAGCTCACTAATAACTCAATAAGCTGGTGTGCTCATGTTGAATGCTGCCGGAACAACATAAACAAAATAGTAGGTAGACCTTCAGGTCACACCTACCGATGACATGGACCAATGGCAGTAAGAAGCTATTTAGCAGCCAATTATAAGTTTTCCTTAAAGTTCGCCCAAGGGAGCTGTTATGAACTACCAAAACGAATGCATAAACACCTTTTTTGGCCACATTTTCTAAATGATGTCATACACAGTTTTTCTTTGATTTTGTATGAAGTATATTAGGGCCTTAACCAGCAATATTTCATAGTCAAACAAGTTCACTTGAAAGATCATGCTGGTTGACCAATAGGCTTGGGACTGGTTTTCCTGAGACAATAGTCTTTTTAAATTTTTTTCAGACATTTTTCTAAAGACAACTTTGGTAAAGTGTGAGCGACAGGGTAAATGATAGGGGGTCACACACCATTCATGTCTTGCGGACGATATGGCGCATTTAAAATTCAAAAAAATTATTTTCTACAAAAGAACACACAACTCTACCACCACTGCGCACCGTCTTTGGAGGCTGCACAAAATTCTACAGTACCACTGAGCTCGACTAATGGTTTTTAATTAAACTGGATCCAAATCATTATCAAAAGACAAAGATTATTTACTCTAGCTATCACTGGATGATATGTTGTGTACATGTATCTTTCATATAACCTATACTATGTATTTTCAGTTACAGTTACAGTATGTCTTTTTGTAGTTAGAGAGCTTCAATAAAACCTATTTAAATCTACATGCAGAGAAATTGCATCATAATTTCTAATCGTTCAGTTTTCAGTTACACCAGTTTCATACACTAACCTGCAAACTCATCAACGTCACTTTGTTAATTCTTGAAGAAGTACAAAAACCTTTGTAACTTTTGTGTATATGGTGACT